>NC_085140.1:118525381-118818566 GCF_024139115.2 Armigeres subalbatus
CTAGAAGTTACGTATTGCTGAAGAAATTGTGGATGTTCAGGAGAAAATGAAGTTTATATTCAATCAATCCGGCTGCCGGAGAGCAGCTGGAATAACCTAAACCCATATTCCTCCCGTCCGTCTGAATTAGTAATTTTTAATCCTTGAGTCACCACGAGTATTACGGTCTACGTCCCTTTTCTACTAACTGTTAATGATAAGAGTGATACTGATTGTAAAATATCATGCTTAGAATAGCGGCTCTCAAAGTGTCACACGACTGAGCCTACCAAATAAATGAAATGATAAAAAATCCAATCCGGCTGATGTCATTATTTTTGGCTTGGTGGCGCTCTGAAACTGCCGCCTGTTTTCATTATGTTGGGTTTAAAATCATCATCAGTATCGGTATTTAAAGGATCAAGTGCTTCCCTGCGAAGGCCAAATTTTCGATGATCTAACGTTGTCCTACGGCTGATTGAGCGCCATGTCACACGTCAATCGAACCAACAATGGCGAAGAACAAAATGAAATTTTGGATAGATTTAGGCCCCTATAGCCTGCGTTCTTAATCCGTTGGGTAATACGATTGACAGTGGTAGCGAGCCTGCAAATCATCGCACTTTGTGGAAGACCCTAACGTCAACCCTAACATGCACATGGCATTGATGTCGAGGACTAGGTTCGAAAGATGTGTTTTTAGCTCCGGCGTCGTCTTGAAGATATTTTATAGAAATAGGCACACATTCAGTAAATTTGTTTGCAGGCCATAATGATAACTGAACTGAAAATGTTATTTTTTGTTGGAGTAGTTAAATGGATTTGAAAGAAATGGAGACCAATTTTCTCTATTTTCTCCGCACTGTACATATCACAAAGAATCGTGGCTCCGTACAGTGTTATACACGCCTGAGCCTTTCCAAATAAACGAACTTGAAAAAGCATCTTATCTAGTCTGTTCGAAATACTGAAAGCTCTAAGTTAGAAATTTAGAATATATTTTTTAACAAAAAAAAAAACCTTCAGAGACGACAGCGCCAATCTTCCTCTATAGTTTATTCCTCTATTGTTCAGACTAGCTTCTATTATTGACGTGCTGATTGAGAGCTAAACTATCCCAATCTATAATCGTTTCGTTGCATGATGTGAAAAGTGAGCGTTATTACATGCCGCTTTTTATTAATCACACCTTCATTGATATTTTTGTTGAATTTCTTCTACCTAACCTTCTGGACGAAGACTCAAATAGCAAGCTAGACGTGTCCCTATATAGTACTTCGCTTTTATTCATGCTAAGCGAATCTTCCACGCCTCGTGCAAACAACGCAAAGCAGCAGTGGCAGTGATGCTGGAACAAAAAGTGTAATGAGCCTTGCGTTCATACAGCAATAGTTTTATCTAAATAACATTTTTCACGAGCGTCGGATCAATTTTCCTAGATGTAGTAGGACTGATATCTCTTAGAGAAAATGGGACACTTTATTCGGGATTTTTTTTGTAAGGTAAATTTCCCAAAGTAAATCCTATGCAAATTAAAATTGTCGAGCCAATTATAGTTCCACCGATTGAATAGGACCCAACCTGATCAATAATGCATAACAATAATTTGTTATAAATTTTGCTGTTTAGTGTAAAATAACAAAAAATATCAAAATACATCTAGCCGTAACACATTAAAACAAAGGTTGATACCTTCATATCAACATTATACAAACGTTGATATATTTTCGTACAAAAATCACTTCAGGTAATTGCCACATCACGGATAGAAATCTGGTAGCTACCACGACGGAATTCCATCCATAATGTAGGTAATAACTTTGTTCCAGCTATGTATTAATATCGAGCGGGTTCAAGTTATACCGAAGGTGATTACCTTTAATTTTTCCAATGTTCACAAAAAATGTAGGCAATTATTTTGTGGAAATATCATAACTAATGTTGTTATAATTTGATATGAAATAAAACTGGCTGAAGACACATTTTTATCGAATTATCAAATTATAACACACTTGTTTTAAATAACAAAAATTGATAGAATTGAGTTATAATTTTGTTATGCATTCCTGATCGGGAAGACTCCCAAGAGGCTTGCAAAAGCCATGCTGAAAGTGAAAATAAAATTTGTCCCACATCTTGTCTCCCATAAATAAAACACACATTTCTGCATAACTCGAGAACTAATCACAAAAGGAACCCAATCTATGTGGAAAGGAAAGAAGTTTGTTGTCTCTGCCAGCTGAAATCGAATTGAATACTGAAAAAATTTGAACGAGTCGAAATTGATGAAAACTTTCTAACCGCGAGATTTTTAAAATATTTTTGAATCTTAGCTACCCACATATGTATTATGAATGGCCTGCGGCCATTACAATTTCAATCATCTCACGGTATACATGTCACTGCTGATCTGTGATGAAGTATGATGTAGAAGCATAAGTAGTTCTCTTCAACTGCTGATAATACGTAGTAGGCTGACAAACGACCAGCATCAAATGAGCCTTTCATCTTGTTCCGTCAAATCGTCAAATTTGAATACCTACATACCATTCAGAAACACTTCGGTTGAATTTCACTCCCTTGTACGGTACCCACGTTGTCTTGTGTACATATCACTTCTCTTCCGATAGGACCATGTTTTAATTCTGTGAGGGAGATTTGATTTTCTTCTACTGTTCAACTTGCTTCCTCCGCGGTTCGAATAGGTGAGATATGTTGGTCTCATGATTGTGAAGAGACCGCCGTCGTACATTAGTACCGGGAGAATACGGACCGCTGTGTATACGCTTATTCCTGCATTGTTCATCTATATTTGGGTAGATAGCAGGAGAGCCGACAAATTCATTTCCTCCACAGCGCCTGAGAGAAGAAGTTTGGCTGCCCAAGCTCCGATTATTCTGACGCATGATTATTTGATACATGCAGTGAAGTTGGTGAAATTGTGTAGTGGAACTGAAAAATCATCTAAATTAAGGATTAAATTGTGCTGATTGGTTCCAATTCAAATCACGGATGTATTGAAACGTTGAGTGCTACTGCAGTGACTTGAGGCTCAAAAGCACAGCTCGTTGCAGAAATGTAAGTTTTATCTAATTCAGGTCATACAGACATCAAAATATGGATCAATATTATGTATTACGTTCGTGTACTCCAAGATGCAGAACATTCTGACCCAGCTGAGTGAACCAAGTGGACCATCTGTCAAATGCCATCCCTGGCCGAAATCGAAGGATCTGTTGAAGCAACTGAATTCCCTGCAGGTATGTAGAAATAATTTATGCCAGTTCAGAAACCATCATTACACGAATCGGTTACCTTCGAAATGACCAAATGGCCAAGATTTATCTCTGTAGATTTATAGTGATGTACAAAAAATCGTCATTCAGTTTGTGTAGATCATTAAAAGACAATTCGTCAAATGATTTATACATCCAGCTCATTGGGATACTGTTGAGATTTTTGAATTATTTTCAATATTTTAACATAAATGTGGCTTTTGAACATTTTGTTGTTAAACCATTAGTTTATTAGATTTAGTATCCTTTGTTTTAGTTTAACTAAAGTTAGTTTTGGTACTTTTATTATATTGGTGGAAAAATTTTCGTTTATGCCGTCCCAGAAAATTGATTTTTAAAGTCTTCTCAGTTCAAAGCACTGTGAATCCAGTCGCGTATCGTTCACGAAAAGTCACGCGTTGGAGCATAAATGAGTTCTGATTGTTTGTTACGTGGTATCAATTTACAAATATGGTTTAAATTGATTGCAATGGTTTAGTGAACACCCTGCTGTCGTCAGCAGAAGAGGCCGGTCCATCGCGCAGGCTACGCCATAGAATTAGGAGGAATTTTTATTTCGCATCTTAATTTTTTTCACAAAGCTAAACAATTTATTAAATTAGCAATCGTATGTAAGAATTAGAAATGGTCTTCTTATAAAAAATAGTCAATTCAAAAAGTTTATTGTAAAGCAGAATAGCAGAATTTATATAAAATAATTTTCATTAGTAACTGAAGAGTGAAATAAATGTTTTAGGACTTATGGCACAAGCAATAGTTCTTCGAAAGACGCGAAACTTCCGTAAAATAGTTATCTTTCAATTCATGACTAATTTATAGAATTAAAATAAATAAATAATATTTGTTCTGGGCCTTCTTGAATACCATATTCATGGATGTTCACATCTTCTGGGAATTATTATGTGGTGAGCATGACTACTAAATCGCCCAATGAACAGAATTCATTCTACGGATACAGATTCATCAGGAACTATCCGCTGACCATCACGGATGTTTCTGGATTTTAAAGAGAACCATTCATTGGTCATCTTGAATGTTGGTACTACAATTTCTTTTGTCTGCTCTGTTTTTTTCCCGTTGTCTATTATTGGGGTTGAACATGCCCTATCTGAATCTTCTTAGGACGCTACACGAGAAAATTCTTTATATTGAATATATTTGTCGCACCATTTTGCTATTTGGCGACCCAAATATATGCAATTTGTACACATAAATTCAATAACTGCATACTGATACACACATACATTTTATTTGATTATAGATTATATTTGTACTTCGCGTCGAGAGTGGTTATGTCACTAATTAGAATCATGAATTAGATTAATGGATTTTTGCCAATAAAATGTGGAATTTTGCAGTGTACATATTTTGGATTTTTTTTAAAACCATCCGTTGTTTCCAGAAGCAATTTATTAGCCTTTTGTACTACTGGGTATCCGAGGCTCCTCCATTCTTTTCGTGAGTCTGACAGCTAGGAGACACAGACGTTGTATCAGACGTTATGAAAATGAAGCCAACACTAACCAAAAGTTCGTTGTATAGCTTCCATGTTAATGCTTGTCCAAATAGAGCTTCGACATTAACATGGCTGATCCTATACTCAAAGTCTCTATTGCTCCTTGTGAGGTGATACCCTAGATACGTATGATGTTTAACCTTTTACGACAGCTTTCTTGGTAAGCTAAAGTTGTTTCAGAAACTTTAGGGTCGTTTAGTGATAAAAGAATTAGACACTGTCGAGGTATTGTTTGATCAATTCGAATAGCTCTACTTCGTTTCCGGTGATTCATGTGAAGCGTGCAATAGTTTGATTTTGTAGGAGCACTCAAGCCGACACTGGAGGTCCATCCTACAGCTGCTGAAACTGCTTCCCTAAGTTTCCTACGATAAGAGACGATTTTTCCTTCACTGTTAGAATAACGTCATCTGTGTATGTCAATATGTTCATCCAGTTGATATGACATTTAAAATTTGTTGTATGGCGACTAGAAATATTATCACGGAGAGGATTGAGCCTTGAGGGACTCCATTATCTGCCCTTCTCAGCGTTGAGAGATCCATTGGCGACTACTTGGAAGAATCTATCACTGATGAAGCTAGACAAGATTATTAGCATCCTTCCTGAAATTCTCCAGTTCACTAGAGTTTGCAAGATTGCGGGTCTATATGTTGTGTCATATGTTTCGAAATGTCAAAAGATATGATTTCTACGTGATCTATTTGAAGGCTAATAAGAGACCAGTTTGATCTATCCCTCGAGTCTATCCCTTGCCGGTGCCGGAAGGCGAAGAATAGCATGAATCAAGTCTTCCCAGGCTACTGACATCCTATTGTTTAGCCCATCGCAGATCGCAGCCAGGATGCCCTGGGCTATATTTTTTCATACTGCGTTTCAATGATGACAGAGGGCTGTTCATTGATGATGATGACACTGCGCTTGTCACCGGCTCGAGTCTTCCGAGGCCTCTAGCTCTGCCATTAGCCACCGATTTATTATTCTTTCAAAAAGTTTTCCTACAACTTAAAAGCGTTATCGGTCTGTACCCATCAGGTTTATTGGGATGCCCACGTGCCCACGTCAGCTTCTCGATGATGAAATTGGTGTTGTACTCCTTTAAATGCAAACGGGGACGATGTGTTTGACTCAGCCGTCCCTCCATCTGGATTTTTGAGTTTGAAGTTGAGTGCTATCGATTGTGTTGCCTTTTTCCTGTAGCCTATTAATGCTGTTCCAAACCTGGCTGGGTGTGTGGATTAATGCTTCTAAATCGTCCCAGCTTTCCTGTTTGGCTTCGCATAATTATCGAGCTTCCTGAAACTGTTTCAAGTCTTCCGTATCTGTCGCTAAACGAGGAAGGATCGAAGCTGTTTCTTTACTTCCTCTCCCAATCACTACTGTATTTGATCATATGAAGGTGTCTTTGGAATAACTGGATTCTGTCGCTGAGACGATCTTATCAGTGAATTCGATTACCGAGAGCTCGATGTCAGGGCGAAGAGATCTAGATGTGAGATCTTCATATAGATCCCAGTTTTCTCAAACAACCATCTAGGTCGGCGATTTGGATCGTTTTGACTATTTGGGATATCAACTAGAATTGGAAAGTGGTCACTACAGAATAGTTGACTAGTGTTTTCCAATTGAATTTTCCTGCTCCTAGAACCAGGTGTTCACGGGGTAATGCGCGTGTGAAGTAAACCGTTAGTAGCAGGATATCATATCATGTTGTACGGTTAATTCTAGAATGGATTCTCCTTTTTCGGCTTCGGATGATGACTGAGTAGACGCGCTTCCCTGAACGGAATGGTGAGCGTACGGGTCACCTAGTATGACAGATGGTTTTGGACTCCTCTAGAAGATCTCCTAATAGTTTGGCGGCTCTTTTTCTTTTGGGGAGGTATACTGAGGTGACTGTTATTCTGGTTGGAAAGAACAACTGGACTGCTACAGCTTGGACATTCGTCTGGATCAGAGCCTCTGAACGGTTTACCATTTTAATTGCCAGTCTGGCGCCTTATCTACTGAGTAGAGCATTGACTCAATAATAGCTGGTAGTTGTTTCCGATGCCACTAGTTCCATTTGCGATGATCAACGTTAGTTTTGTGGACATATTACTATGGGTTGATATTTTGAGATCATAGCTGTAGTTCACTAAGGAGGAATGACGCCAGCATTTGTTCCATAGGATGGCGAATGACGTAGTGCTTTTATGTTTCGTGATTCAGAGTCATCCGACATTGGTGATTGTGGTCGTCTCGTTGCGTAGTCGACAGTTTTCATTTGGTGAACTGAACCTCGGATTTGGATGTATTCTTTCGGTTTCCAGTTATAAACATTGATTACGGACGTCGAGACAGACGTTGGATTGTAAAAAATAAATAGTTTTTAAGATACAAATTGATGTCTTCGGAGAACTGTGTGTTCTACACGAGGTGTACTCATCAGCTCTGGAGGACAGGAATATTTAAACCGCTCATAACAAGGTGTTTGCGGAGTTCGTTTGAAGCAGATTTTTCCTGAATTTTGAATGAGTTCAGCTTCACATCAGGGCAGAATTCCTAAAGTAACAATATGTTTGTCTAAATTGTATCTATTAGATTTCAATAGTAAATTCAAAATTGTTTCTCATTTATTTTCTAGAATGGATAGTTAAGCATACGATCAGATTTCTTATTAAACTAGGTCGTGTACCAATTGTTGCCATAATAAGAACAACTATTTTTAAAAAAAAATAAGTAAAAGGATGTGTGGACTTTATATATCAAGCGAAAGGTTTTACTTTCTTTCTTAGAACAGCTGTGAAAACCAAATAATTTTTTTATTATCTCAAATTGATTAATCCATAATAGGAACGCATGACCAGTTTGGCACTATTCTTAATTTGGTTCCTTATTTGAAATCCTGTTGTTTTCTTATGGAACTGGCGAATTGGGACCACTATGACAACTGGTGAAAGGACGTTAAAATTAAGCAAAATCAATTTTAATTATGTTTTGCTTGTTTTGGAAATCAAAGGTGCTATCTGTCATATGAATATGTTTATCGATATGAACTTGGTTCACGGTGATTTGATTTCATTTGCTATAAAGACTATCGACAACTGGTGCTATAGCCAAACTGGTAATTAGCATCTCTTATTTTAATTAGTGAACTCAACCCAAGATTCAACCACGCTGTTTTCCATTTGTCACACTGTAAGTTTTGCTCTCCATACATTCTTCTTTCCATTTCTGATTCCATAGAAATAAAGTGAAAATTGATCTATAACCGCTTTTCTTTTTATCATTATCTCATTACGTCATCAGTCAAATACAACTTTCTGCAAATATTAAATTTAATAACAAAATCAAAGGAACATGACAGTATTTTGGCAAAATTAAATACATTTCATTTAATCATCTCAGAAATAAAAGATCACAAATCCAAATGAGATAAATCACTCTTACATCAGTATTAAAATATTTCCTATTGAACTTGGAGTATTCAGAATCGCCGTTAGTGTAAATATGAGCTGGATACTCTTCTTGAACAGCTATTGAGGCACCCTTCCCAGCATTCATTGAACCTCAAACGTACTCAATTTGCCCATATCGCAAAAACGGGGTGTCACTGCATTCACAGAAATCAGTCCCAAAAATTAAATACATTTGATTCTGTTTCTCAAAATATGAAATAGGTTATTGCAATGTTGAACGGACTTTCTTGCCCATTGTTGAACGCACGTGCATTTTTATGGGAGTTCAACAATATGACAAAATTATGATCAACATTTGGCGGTTTCCTAAGTAAATCCCGAGAACTGCATTAAAATTGAAAAAAAATGTAACTAATTCATGCTACTAAGATATTATTAGGAAATTGTGTACACAGTATGTCAAATCGATTCACCCCTTGTTAATTTATGGCTAGCGTAAAAAGCTGGATAGTTTTATGACTCCTGGATCTACAGAGAAAGAATCCTGTCAACAGATCTTCAGTTGGGAAAATGTTGTACTTGCTGTCTTGTTGTACTTGGTTGCGGGCAAGCCATGTCGATTGCAACCAGGGGCTATGAATCGACCCTGGTCAGGGTCGGCTGGTAGGCCTGGCGCATGGCGAATCAAATGGTGTTTAATTTGCCATACTCATCAGCTGATCCGGACATATGTCACCAGGAGCGATTACATTACGTGGTGGGGAATATAAATGGAATTGGACGTTTTATGAAAGATATTTTAGTACCAGATAAAGATTGTCGCTGTCGTCGCTGTCCGGAACATCTTTGCTGGCGAGGATAGGGAGCTAAATGTCAAAGAAGGAAAATCCATTTGACAGCTGGTACCCAACATGTTCCGGACAGCAGAACAAAAGGAACGAAGGACAATCTTATCTAGTAACTAAAATATCTTTTGTTTTATAGTGACGTTATTAAAGAATACTGTCGGTGTTGTGGGCGGACCACGCTGACTACCGTAGGGGCTCTTTGAATTTCTTCAACATTCCTGGTCAGAGTAGGCGTGGTGGCCTCGCGCTTGGCGAATCAGGTGTTGTACTAGATCTATATCGTTGATTACCAGACTAAGAGTGGATGTTAGGTATCGTGGCATAAGGCACTCAACAGGTTTGGATAAGAATGATTCACAGCGAAGGGGTTCGTAGTTGTCTGGTTAGGTTGGAAGGTTTGTAACAGTAGGTTGACTAGTTGTTAGCAAAAGTAGCGGATAATTGCCTGAGAAGGGTTGATCACACCGATGACCGCCTGAGGCTCATCGGATGTTCGAACATCCAGGTCAGGATCGGTGGTAAGTCTGCGCTTGGCGAATCAGAACGAGGTTCTTATGCGGGATCTGATAGTCGTTGAGTTATTGCTGAGCTGGTGTATTCTATTGTCATGTTCGTGTTCCATATAGCTCTGGGATTTTTAGTTCTTCTTTAGATTTTCCTGTGTAATTGTTCTTTGCGTGGTCATCATCAGAAGCAGTGTTGTTAAGGTCACCTCGACAGGTCTGTTTCAGTGCACGGTATGCACCACTCGATGGAAGGGCGGACAACCGTCATTACCGTTGATTCAGCTTTGCTTCGTCGCAGCATGCGTGAAAAATAAAATGACAGTTGTGCGTTGCCTGTATCGAGGGGTGCACCCGAAAAGCGAGCACTTTGAATCAGAGTCTCATTCTCGTGATACACGGATGAGACAGGTGCCATGAGCTACAAAATCACGTAGCACGATTCTGTGACGAGAGAAGCTTGCATGCACAATATTACTGAGTGAGCGTTTCATCGTACGCCTCATGAGACTCATCTCATTGCTAGGAATGCATAGCTGGCGTTACTTAGGCGACGATATTATTGAATGAAAATTTACCTGCTCAACTGTTTTACGCGCCTCCGCTGTTGTTAAAAGGTTTGCATGGCAAAAGCGCATGAGCTGATCGCATTGAGATGTCCCAATGCGACTCACCAATGTAATGTGAGGTACATAAGTTTCGTGAGACTCGCGTGCGCTAAATTTTATGTGCGCATGCCTCAATCTCATCCTCTTTTGTACGCGTGCAGATGTCTGCTTTGAACTTGGATTCTGTCAGAGGTGACCTTAAAACTCAAATTCAAATATCATTTATAATTCAAATCCAGCGCTAGGCAAACTCACCAGACTCCTGGCCCAGAAAACGTACATGATTCGACTCTGATTTGATCATTGCGTGATTTTTAGTGGTTGAGGTACTATCGATCATTTTACGAATGGTAAAGTTGATTAAATGTCAGTCCAATCTTCTAGTAGTTTGCATCTCTTCTAGAAATTTGGTACACGCTCAAAAGCCTACGACTGGGGTACAATGCTTTATCCAACTAACACGAGACGAGAGTGTAAGTATAGCCATATACCTGACAATTGAACTTGATATTTCACTATCATTTTTTTTGTTTTCGTCACTTTTTCAATAGTTTCAATGTAACTGCACTTAACCGAGATGACTGCGAGTGGTATACCGCAATCACGACGGTAGAAACAGATACAGTATTTCTCAACTGCATGTAGTTTTTTGAAGTGATACGAGCTATATTAACTATCGTATCTCGAGCACGATGTTTGTTAAAATCTTGATAGGTATAATGGGTATTTTGGGTATTGCTAGATTTTATATATAAATTGTATAAGACCCATGATTTTGCAAGATAGACGATCTCGGTGGGTTAGTGTCTATTCTGCCTTATAAGCAAAATTCTTCTTCATTGTATCTCAATTTTGTTTCTTTTCGTTTCACGTTCTTCAAAAACGATTCCTACTGTTATACTTTCCGTGCTATAATTCCACAACTACATTGAGCTAGGACGAATGACGAGAAATGAGATTTGACGAATTCAACCTTCGGAGGACAATCTGAATTTACTCACACCATGAATCACATGTGATTCGTTTGAGACTAACATTCCGGTATGCTTGCCACCAGCTCATGGCATTTTACGTTACGATCTTGAAAATCATCGATAGTGCGGCGGTTCATGCACAACAATATTGCAATACCAATTTGACCGCGAGCTACCATTCTAATATTGTGTCATTAGCGGTCGCGAAACTGTTCCAAATATATTCATCCCAGTAACATTCTGGTTTTATGCTGGTTTTATAGAAGTCATGTAGAGCAAACCGACCGTGGTGGAAATAGGACTTAACTTTGATTGAACTGAACCTGAGTTGCGTGCTCTTGCTACGCAATGCGGTCGGGTCTGAGCTTGACGACCGACTGGCAAATAGCTTGAACCTCACTTGATCACTGATCAGCTAATTGCTGATGAAGAATGTGTATAGCCGCCAGACATTCTAAATACCACGCTCCTCTAATGTATGTGTACACATGTGGAAGTATTGGTCGAGAAATGGATTGCGAGTGATTTGACTATGCGTCCAATTTGGGCATCTCGAGCCTGTTCAGTAGCCTCTAGGTTGCGAAGGCGACGGAGGTCCTTCGTAGCTTAGTTGGTTAAAGCACCAGTCTAGCGTACTATAGGGTCATGGGTTTGAGTCCCATCGAAGGAAAGTGATTACCTAACATATTTTCCAAATCAATATCTTCCAATAACGTACATATTCACATATGAGTTTTCAAACCTTTCGAATATTTATTCGAAAGTCTTAATTTGACCTAAGCTCAATTTTGAAGATACATTTTAATATATCTTTTATTAAAGAGATTTTGAAATGACCTTATGTCATGGGGGACCTTCATATATGGGGGACCTTTATTCAAAAAAATGAGCATCCTAAAACTTTCACTACGTAGCTCTTCAGCTTCCATTTCGCGACATTTGAAAAAAAAATCTACTGAGGGTCCCTGAACAACTTTTTCTCTCCTGAAACGGAACTTTTAGTTGAAAAACTATCGAGCATTTACCACGTCCCAATTAAATGAAATTCTGGATTTTTTCTGCCAATCATCATATAAAAACTAAGGGCGTATCGATTATTACCGTTGTAGTCTAAATAAATTATTATTGAAGCTCGCGTCTCGAAGCCAGCTAAGAAAGGCTTGGATACACTGCTTGAAATCTTACATATAAACACCCAATTCTTTCCCAACACCGCCAAAATTCAAACTTTTATGTGAATGAAGTTCCAGGACACTGTGGTATTGGAGGAGTAAAACAGTCGGACGAGCTTGCAAAACGAGGTCAAACACACAGTTTATTAGCTCAGAACCTTCTGTGGTGTATCATACTGTACCATAAAATGGAATTGAAATCCTGAGAAGCACAAATGCTTAGACTAACTGGTTGGTGTGTGTGTTCAAAGAGATTTATAATTTCCAATATTAAAGTAACCGAAAGCTCTAATACTGGACACTGCCTGAGGATATATCACTTGAAAAATATTGGCCAGATTCAGAATGATATCTCGTTTCTTAAATGGAACGTGAAACCTCGAACATCTCCTTTGGAGTTGTGATGCATTGTACAAGGTAGATCTAATTTCTAAATAGTGGCTTTATGCAACCAGGAGATATTTGGACTGCATTCCAAATAATCTAAACGTTGTTTTCCACCTGAATTTTCAGGAATTTTACGTGCACACGTAGCTGCAAATGCTTCAGAAAATTCAGGTGAAACTTAGTCCGTGAATTCTATCCAAAACTTAGAACTTACCTGATTTCACGTAGAATGAAAATTCTATCAAAAATCAGGTAAAAGTTATGGAATTTTCGGTGAAAATCTACGTACTTTTCAGGTGGAAACAACGTAGATTTTTTGGGTGCAAATCCTGGAAAGGTAGTGGTTTTATTAACTAATTATACCGACCGACGGGAAAATACGCGTCTTAGGTTGCTTTGACAAATGGTGATCAACCTACAAGATGCGAATACATAGTTACATACAGTTAAAAGTAATCAGGTATAACAAAAGTTCAACCAATGGACAAAAAAGGAATTCCAACCTCAATAAACCTGGAGTGCATATCACCATATTGAATCAAAACAAAATGACAAAACAAGGCAACAATTTTACGTTGAATCTTTTTTCTCGGAACAACCCATGTAAAATTAAACGTTTTCACACAATCGAAAAAACGCGTCATCTGCGCAGCTCTATCCACTGACATCGTTCAGGAAGAATTATAAATTTCCCAAATCTTTTCAAGGTTAGCCGTGAAAGTGAACAGCTCACAGCTGAACAGCTGAGAAATGGTTACATCCACAACTGAACACAAAATAACTATCTTCATAAAAAGTTTTGTCAGTTAATCGTATACCAATTTGTATTTTATTCTTGAATTCGCTACTCTTTATCGTTTCTCAAAATAATCAAACCAGTAGGTATTACAACATCGAAATAATACACTTGGAGGTAAAATGTGACAATTATAAAAGTGAAATACATTTTTGGTGCTCATGTCGCTCCGTCATCCATTGTGCAAGGAACCACGTGAACTGTCTGTGGTGCTATGCCATGGCATCAACGGAGACGCAATATAAATTGATTATTTATAACTTTGATCCCAATATGTGGGTATGGTTTTGATTTGCATCCACCTACACTTATAAGAGGATTGTGTAGACAATGTTTTAAAGTGATTTAAATGTTTTTATTACGTTTAGGTCAATGCAAATGATAGGGTGGTGGAAATTGCGGGAAATTTTCAAAATTTCATGGAGAGCCAATTCAGAAAATCTGAAAATTCGCGGTAATTTCGTAAATATATATTTCGGTCCAAAAATAAAAAGACAATGTAGATTCCATATTTATTTAAATACGTTTATTAATTACAAATTATTTTTTAAATTATTTCTTTGCATCACTGTTAGAATTGGTTGGCCAAATTTTTTTTCATCAACTTTTGGCGCTGGGAAGTGTTGAATAAATTGTACTGGCTGAGTTCAGCATCTACCGAGTTTCCAGCAATAGACAGATATTTCACCGCTATAAGAGCTGAGGAAAGGGTCCTGGTCTAAAACCAAATCGTGAGTGGATCGGACTTTTCCTGTATTTCCGTAACGGATGTTCGTAGGCCGAGTTCGTCCTGTATCATAGACTTGTTGATTGCACATTCTGAAATTCCATCGAACAGGTCATCAAAGACAAAAACTTCGCTAGCTCAAATCCAGTAATCGGACCGATCGTAAAAACTTCAAACCGCTGGTAGAATCGCGAGGTTGGTGTCGAGTAGTATTATCTTCATCTTATTCGACGCTTCGGCCAAATTGACTTTTCCCGTCAAACAATTTTATTGGTGCAATCGATTAATTTTCCTATTTAAGATAAACTTTCCTAAAGAATCCAATATTTTTACGTATCTAACTATTTTAAAACTTGGAAATAAAAACAAAATTGTTTTTCAATTTAATTTTAGCCCAACATTCGACCAATTCCATCCAACCAATTTTGACGGGAAAAGGTTGATTTCGCGGTTTTCCGCGAAAATGTTTAATTTCGGCTAACATCAAATTTCGACACCCTGGGCATAGTGTAATCTGTATTCTGCAACATAAGATACATACCATGCAATGGCGGGTATAGAAAAAGCTTTCAATTAATAATCGAAGAAATGCTAATAAATTACTAAGTTGAAAAGCCGACCAAGTTCCAGTTGAAATGTAAGGCCATTGAAGAAGAAGATCATTTAAAATGGGTATAGCTTATTCATTATGTGAAATATATTGTGTGAAATTTGATTCGTTTATAAAATGATTCATTTTCTATAATTTTATATGTCGGTTTGTCTGTTCTTTATGTGTTTGAGTTTGTTATAAGAATATCCAAATCTTTTATGGGTATACATTTATGTCATTCGACCTTGCATTAGACGATGTAAAAAATAACAGAGTCAACCATTACTAGTGTTGACTATAAGGTTGATAAGATAAAAAGTATATGAAGTCGAAAGCTTTTCATTTTCTTAAGCTCTGATTTTGTTTGACGAGCGTAGATACTAGCTCTATTGTTGCCGATATGTCCTAAATAGCACACGATTATGCTTTCTTGGGGAGATCCATAGAATACGTGAATAGCTGTCGAATGAAAACTGAAGTTTCGATGCATTTTGTTGGTTTCGCAGAAACCTAACAAAATGTAGTTCGTGTTCCAATTATTGGCATAATGCGATAACCAAGTCAATAAAAAAATTCAAAACGACTTTGGGAAGAGGGACAATGCCCACCTAAGTAGAGACAATGTTCACTCATGCAACAGTTAAACAATATAGCTAGCCGATGTAATCCTCAAATTTAAGAAAATCCTAATCATATTAATAATATTCACAAAAGTGGTAATATTTCTTGCCTGAGTGAAACTCACGAGGCAAAACTAAGAGATGTTTTGCTGACAGCTGACAGCTCTTCGGAAACGAATCAACATTCTGGTACGTACCGTGCGTGGAGAGTGGAGACGCGGGTTCATTGTAGTTTAGTCCTCCTAGGTCCGAAAGGCAGATAACTGAAATGATAAACAAACTGATAACACGCTGTTATCCTTATTATCGTTTTATATTTATTATCAATCATGTGATTAATGATAATGAATAATAACAAATTTTATTATCAATACAAATTTGCCATTTTCTTTAAAATTTCCGTTCATATATCGAAGATTCTATTCTTTCAAAAAACTAACTTATAAGAACAACTTCCGAAGGACATATTTTATGGTGGTCAACTCAATATGTGCCACACGAGGTAAATCTTCCAAATAAAACTGCGAATCTTTCTTTAATCAGATTCAATACAGATTAGGATTAACGCGACGTGCGATGGACCTGACGCAACAGTGCATTGACAGCCTGTTTTCCATTCTCACCATAATGGCGGATGCTATAAAGAGGTGACAAGAAAGTTCCAAACACTGAACTAAAATTTTCTTCTACAGACGATGATTTTCTTCGTTTGCCACCGATCTGTTGATTTGTTTATTTCTCTGTCAACAAATAATTTGCTTAGATTTCATGTTTTCTTATTTGTTTTATACTATGCTTATTAATTTTACTTTCATTTCAGGTGTCGGAATAATGAAAATAAAACACATGGAGTTGAATTAGTTCTTAACATGGCCTTGCAACTCCCGGAACATATGATCCAAGGTCATGTGCTCATTCAGGAATGGTGAATACTCTTGACTAACCGCCTGCAGGACAACGTCTATATAAAAATGAGTTTACATTTGCTTTGAGGCAATACATTCCCTAACGGCAATAGAATTCGTCTTGGGATCGTTCACATATATATTGGGAGCGGAAAATTTAATCATGAATGAGAGATATAGGAATTGGAACGTTGTGAGGAGAAAATCATGCCGCAATCATCAACGATCTAGAGTGCGGCGCTGCGATATGCTCAACATTGACTGAAGTTTGAACATAGGTTTGAAATGCAAAATACAAACCTGAGAAAGATTGTTATCTATAGTCACCTCCTGAGTCGATAGAAGAACGGTCGACTCATGAATATCGATCTGAGATGTCTCTCTAAAACAATTTTTGTGGATTCGATTCTCTCAAACAGCAACATTTTTGTCATGGAATTATTCTTTCTGGGATCAGCAGTGTTTCACTGCAAATACAAGGTTGTGGTTTGGTTTGAAACAATCCTATCACCGAAATCAATTTACATGTGACGCTGTGGCAATCTATGATTGACAATTAGAGAGAAAACTAACTGAGCAAAGTCGGGAAGGATTGTCAGTATTTATATATTTATTCAATTGGTCACAAAAAGTATTAAATAAAAAGACGATGAATGTATTTATCCTAATTGATTGGTCGATTCGCTATTTTGAATTAAATTCGGTTATCATTTTGTTATGTTGACTGGTAATTTAATCAAATGATAACAATTCTAGTTATCAATATAATGGATAAAAAGTTTGTTATCAATAAGTTATTCTGATGTGCACTGTCCAACGACTGTTATTTACATAAATGGTCATGTGATCGATTTGATTATAAATAGTCTCAGTAAATGCAAGATTGTAGAAACGTAGTGCCTTTCTCTGCTCCTAAAGAGCGATGGATGAGTGCCAAGAGACGACGCCGTACAATCACTGATTCAAGTTCGAACCCAGTGAATGCCAACATTTTTTCAATGCGTAACGAGTCGGCAAAGAAGATTTTACTAGGTCGATAAACAGTGATGCCTGATAACTAAATGATAATAAAATTAGTTATTTGAGTAAATAACATGTATAACAAAATGTGTTATCAACTTGTTATCAGATAACTTAATATTTTCATTCAGTTATTCAAGGAACAAAAGCCTGGTATCATTTTGTTATGTTGGCTGTTAATTCAGCCAAATGATATTAGCATTGCAAGAAAATTTGGATTCCAGGATAATTCAAAGCGCCTCAAATGTATATTTCTCAAATGATCAAAGGCAGTATTGCGAAATTTTGTTGTTTATATTTATATTTATGACATTTCTATATTTAAATCGTTCTGAATCATTCAGTGGAATGAACAATTCTAAAATGAGAATGTTTTACAGCGCAGAAAGATGAATGAATAGAGAAGACAAACTCAGTTATATTTGAAGTGTGCAAGTTTTATGGGCAGAGGGACTATGTCCAAGGGCTTGAATAACCATCATCTGGTCACTGCAATTTGAGGAGATTGTTTAGGATGGGGTTGTCTGAAAAACAGCTTCTAAAATCTCACATGTATTCGGAAGTAGACTCTACCAAAGCTACCAAGTGCTGCTTGAAGCACTCTAGCCCCAGTCATGATGATGGGTGTGACCTGACACAACAGACCTGACTCGATGGCCACCGGCGAGAGGAGGTAGGCCAATGTGCTGCTGATAAAACCAACCCCTTACGAACACATAAGAGAGATTAAATTTGTATACAGCTTGTCGATCATTAGAATCATATTTGTGGTAAAAAGCTTGTAACAAATGCGTATCCCCGCGTAAAACCGACTGCATACATTGGTACATCAAATGAAAAGTCTTGTAGTTCGGTTAATTGTCACCCAGCCTGAACGATAATCTCTTCATGCCTGTGTAGGTACACGCAATTTAAATCATTGATTTCATGACATCTGATTTATCTTGATGTTTTAGCTCCAAGCACAATATGTGAGATTTGTTCTATGCGGGATTCTCTGCGCGTTATTTCATGAAGCTATCCAAATTTTTCTTTTTCTCGTAATAATGTCTAGTTATCAAAATGTCGATAACCGGATAATAGAATTTGTTATTAATTAGTTATTCATTTTGCTCGGTGTTTTGCTCTCTGAATTGTTAGATGTTTCATCAAAATGTGGACAATTTCGATTTTTCCCACTTCCTATCTATAATTTTGACACTTTTCCCTAACCTACATAATCATGTCTAGTTTTGATACGACCACCTCAAACACGGAAAATATGAGGGAATACCAAAAGACGTTTTGCTTCGATCAGGTCGTTTTGGGTCCTCCATCTGCGTTTGTAAATAAATATTCAAAAGTAAATTTAATCAAATCTGTTAGCACCATGCAAACCGCCAATGAAATACGAACTGCAAAAGAGATAGTACCTGGAATGTAAAATCTTTGAGACAATCATGCTAAGAATAGCTATACCCCATTAATTATTTGTGAGCAAATGTTATCGAATTTACCCACGTTCGTGCGCAATGACGACGACGACCTTGGCAGTGAAATTTGATGATTTTGTTTTGACTCCACCTACTCGTTATCGTCGTCGTTGCATTTGAATGAACGTCTGTGCTTTTCTTTCTTTTCATATTTTCTTCGCACGATTGGCGATGCTGACGTCGCCCAACAGCAAGCAGGTGGTGTCAGCTGTTTGCCGATTACGAGCGATCCGTTGGTAACTACTTGCAGGATGTCGACGGCAACGTGCTGTTGGATATTTATACGCAGATCTCGTCCGTCCGCTGGGTTACAACCATCCGGAGCTGCTAAGGTGTTCAAAAATGATCACAATCTGAAAAGTAAGTGTGCATGCGGAGCATGGCGTTGTTCTTTTTATGCATAGTTTATTTTATATCGATTTATCTAAAATGCAATGCATTTTCACGTACGTCTTCAGATATAAACGAATTCCGAAATATTATTAACGATCATTTTGTATCAGGTTGCATTCAGGAACTAATTCTAACAAAACAACAGTTTAGGCCTTGGTCTCCGATTTTCAATACATTTTAGAAAACTTCGATTCCGCTATATATGATAATTTCTGTATCAGTTGTAAACAATCAATATATATGTGGTCGAAGGGCCAATTTTCTTCACCTCCGCTTAATTCCTAAGCGGTATAACCATACGCTTAAAATGGTTTAAGGCCAAGCGAAGAAGAAATCGACCCATAGGGACCCTATAAGACAAGGTCGTAGCGGTAATCCTATCGATATTGTTCTACCAGACCTTAAGATTCTCCAGCAGCTGAGGCAAATGTGGGACCTGGAGGACGTGGAAACCCGGTAGTCGTCTCAGCAACCAGAATCGTCCAAAATCTGTTGATCTCATCTGAGATCTCAGGAGAGCTGGATCTTTCTCAATTTCCATAGCATCCAAAAGACAATGGTTTTAGAAATTGCAGCATTTTAAGAAGGTTCCTGAACCACCATAATTGACACATCCGATGCAAACGCTTATTGTAGGATTTTAAATCAACGAATGAGATCCACAAAGCCTAATCCGCTTTGGCATTCAGATTTTCCGATTGCCTTCTAAAGGAAAAAATGGAAAGGAAAAATGGGAAAATATAGAAAAAAAAAATCCGCCGCGCCACGCCTCCGCCGCAGATGTTTTTTGGCATCACGCCGCCGACACTTTTGCATTTAGGACTGCAGCTACAATTTTGAAAAATGTTCATGTTTAATCCATAATAATCCAAATATACAAAAAGTTGGTGAATTTAACGGGGAAATGTAAAAAGTCATTAAAATACAATTTTGGGTCAGCTGTTGAGGAAAACAAAACAAACGCACGGAAATTGATCTAGAGTGCGGTGCTGCAAATAGTTCATTGTGACATCTGCAACACCTGGGCAATGCTGGGTTTCTTTAACATCAATAAAGAGCAATAAAAAAATAAGAAAATAAGAGAGAAAAGCAATTAAATTGATAAAATTTTCCATGAACTTCAAACGCTTTTAAAGAAGGGGTAATCTATGGAAAAATGCATAATTTTATTGATTTTTTATATTCTTTAATGGAAAATTTCCTTTTTTTTTAATGCTCTTTATTGATTTTTACGAGGAAAGGTTTTAATTTTTGGTTAAAAAATATTTATTTTGTTGAAAAATTTGTAATTATTTATTTCTAATATTGATTTATTTATGGAATGTTTGTATTTTTTCCGTGGAACATTTTGATTTCTTTATGGAAAATTCTTCTTTTATGTTTGCAATTTTTGGTTTTAAAGTGTTTAAAGTGTTAATTTATTTTTGTTTTGTGGAAAATTCTTAATTGTTTATGGAAATTTTGCATTATTTAGAGAAAATTTAATATTTTTTTATTGCTCATACCATGATTTCTTTATTGGAAATTTCCTAATTGTTATGGAAAATTTTTAAAATTTTTTAGGCTAAGTTTTTATTTCAGTCGATATCGTATCTTAGAACATCGACTCATGGAAGGTCTATTGTAGCTTGTGAAAGTAATAAATGAAATCGCATCGGCTCAATGGACCTGCTTGGATGCTTAGCGATGCACGGATACATCTTTCAGGTCGTTTCAAAACTCCGTAATATCATGTCTTAGGACATTTTGTTTCTTGACATGATTTTTGATACTTTCGAGGATATGTACTTCAGAGCAGTTTGGCCTATGACATCTGAAAAAAGTACGACTTTTCAGTTCTTTATATACTAGTTTTGGCAAGATCGAGTGGAAAACCCTAAATATGTACGTTAAATTCATGGAAAAAAATCGTCCTGAAAGGGTTAAATACCAAAATATAACAATAAATTCTGGAATACCAAAAGGAACCCACAGATATTAAAGACTGTAGATTTAAAATGAAAACTTGCATTTTAAGCTAAATCTGTATAATTCAGGCAAAGGAATATAAAGGACATTGTGTTACGGTTCTGATTAGAATCATAGAATCTTGGCATAATGAAGAGAGTTTTCAGATTCTGAATAAAACTTGTATGCCCTTAGAAAAACCTTCAGTTCAGTTCAGATGCTTCGCTGAGGTTAATATATCTTAAGAATTTCCAGGACCTCCAGAGCTACGGAATGTCCCAAATACTCTTAGGAATCTATAGGGATATTCAGTGATGACCTTTATAATTATTTTAAAAAAATCACCAATAAAGAAATAAAAAAAATATATATATTTTGGATATTTTGGAATACTTCTAAACCATTGCAAATTTTTCTCGAAATTTTTACATGTTCGCGAGTACACATTTTTTTGTATCCTCCTGATGCATCGAAGGTGTACGAGTTATAGATATCCTAATACCTGATACACATTAGAACATGATAACATCATCAAAATGTTCGAATTCATGAAAATTTATAATTTCCATGCTGGGTTTAGTTTGATTTTGAATCAGTTAAAATTGTCCATCTTCAAAATTGATCGGATTAACCATATGTTTTAGTTAAATAAGTTTTTTTTTTGTACTTGAAAAAAACCACGTGGTCAACGGGGGGGAGGTGGGGTCTGCCAAATGACCACGATAAACCACATGGGGGGGAGGGGGGGTTGAAAATCTTCAAAAATATGATCTCGTGGTTTCTGGATGGTCCCCAAGGGTTCGTCGGCGGATAGTTGACGATCCAGCTGCGCGTCCTAGACTACCGATATGTTGACGGATCGGTCTTCGGCGATTAACGGTGCCGGAATCTACCCGGCGAAGGGGTTCTAGGACGACACAAAGACTCCCCGGGAACTGGGGCCGTATCGTAGATACAGCGGTCGGAATAGCGACACCACGGTGAAACAACGGGGTCCTAATTTGATTGAAACGGAAATCACGTATCACAAAAACGATCACAATACAGGCATTCCGCAAGTTGCCAGGAGATGGGGTTGCGCGGTTACCTGATTTTCCTCTTTCTGCTCACAATCTGGTAACTTAAAACTGCTTGTTTTTAAAGTTCTAATTAGCGCTTTGCACATCTTGTCTTGTTCACGACTGCCGGGTAAGTGAACGACTTATCCCAGATCAATCAGCCCCAAGGTTCATGACCCCATCTCCGGTCATCGACTTTTCACAGTCTCCATCCCTTTTTCGTGCCACCCAATGAATTATTGGCAGTGGCTGATTTTCTACCCGCCGCTGTCACATCCAGGCGCTATAGTATATGCGCAAAATAGCCAGCAAGAGTCAACCGCCAGAAATTTGTATGGCGAAAGTCATCTAACGCAGGTTTTCTCAAAATAAGAAACTTTTCATGAAAAACTATTTGGTAGGGTAACGGTACCAATAGTGGAGGTATTAGTAGATCCACAAAAGAAAATATTGTTTAAAAATTGATAATTATAGGAAATTTACTGCTTTAATATCTTAGTCAATAGATAAACTAATAAATTTGCTAACAAAAATGAGATAGATGTTATTTAACATCAACAATTACCAAATATTGCTTGCACCACTATGGGTACACTGTTCCTTTAGTGGCGGTAAAAAATAATTTTGGTTCCCATAGTGGTGCTATTCATTGGTTTCTTATGAGACTCGCCACTATTGGTACAGTTGCACCACTAAAGGTGCAAAGGAGTCAATTTTGTTAAGGAAAATCATTGTTTTCAATAGTTTTTCAAGCGAAATCATAAGATAAGTTTTATTTAACATGATATTTAAAGCACGACGCATCAACTGAAACCATCGTAAATTATATAAATATGATAAATCTCATTAAAACCCCACTACCTCCACTATTGGTGCTACCTCCACTAAGGGTACGGTTACCCTACCGATTATGTAGGAAGGTGTCCGCTACCATGCCTACCAAATATTTTTTTGATGAAAGTGCTTAATTTTGAGAAATCGAACCTTAGATGCCTTTCGCCATAGTGATTTCAGAAAGTTAACTCCTAGTGTGCCGCTGTAAGTACGCTCAAAGCAGACGATTCATTGTGCAACCCATCATGGCCGCTGCCAACACCGTATCCTGCGGCTCCTGGTGGTGGGTTGAAGAAGCTTGGAGGGTGGTTGGTAGCAGTTAAGGTGGTTGCTCCTAATAGCTATCTATTTATATGCCAAGTGTACTCTGCTGGGGAAAAACCTTTAAACTCACACAGAAACATCCTGTCATACATATTTACGAATATTAAAATACAAAATCTCTTCTATACACACAATTAACAATTACACAACACTTACAATTTTTTTGAAAAATATTTATCTTTAAAATACTATGAACTATATAATAAAAAATAAATTATTGTATCATGCTACAAATTGTACCAAAATCAAGATTTTTCTCAAAAAACAGCATTTGTTACGCGTTACGCATAGGGGTGGAGGTACTTCTGAAAAGTGTTACAAATTGCTATGAGGGGATGAGGGGATTCCCGAAAACAACGTTTTTCACGTCACGCCACTGCGAGTTAGAGGGTCTGTCTAGGATGTGGTGGGGTTTGACAGTGGGCTCTGTTGAACCTCTATAAAAAGTACATTTCGCAGAGATGGCAGGGAGTCCATCATCGATGTCACGTTCTGCAGTCGGTCGACGGCGAGGAACATGAACTGTAGAGTTTGTGAAGACTGTACCCATAGCGATCACTGGGCGATCCGATATAGTGTTGGAACACGAACGCCGACGGTACGACGGGAGATAAGGTCTAGTTGCAGACCAGCTGACGGAAACGCAAGCGAGGGCTTGCGATGCGACGATGCCGAGGAAATTAGAGCCAACGAACAGCTAGCGATCGAATTACTGGTGGAACGAAACTCTTGCCAACTTTTGCGCTGCGCGTCTCAGAGCCAGGAGACATTTTCAGAGAGCAATGTCTGAAATGGTCAGAGAGAAGCGAAATATAGATTTCCGTGAAGCTGGAGCGGCTTTCAAACAGGCGATCAAAGTCAGCAAGTCCAACTGCTTCAAGGAGTTGTGCCGAGACCCCAGCCGAAATGTGTCCGGACAAGCTGAAAATCATCGTGGACTGTCTTCGCCCGCAGCATGGTTCTACGACGTGGCCTGACCGCTGCAGGTATGCTAGTCTCCAATGACGAGCTAGCATCAGTGGCGAAAGGTTTGAAGATAAAGAAATCCCCGGCTTAGGAAGGAATTCCGAACGTGGCTCTAAAATCCGCGATTTTTGCGTTTCCGGACTTGCTCAGGATGGTGCTCCAGAAGTGTTTAGTAGATGGTAACTTTCCGGACACGTGGAAGATCCAGAAACTGGTGCTGCTGCCAAAATGAGGACTGCTGGATGCACTGGGGAAGCTTCTGGAAAACGTTATCCTTAATAGGCTTACGCAGTTCACGGAGGGCGAGACTGGCTTATCGGAAAAGCAGTTCGGATTCCATAAAGGCAGATCAACTGTGGATGCAATCAGGACAGTCATTGGAGATGCAGACAGGGCGTCCAAAAACAAGAGGAGCGGCAATAGGTTCTGCGCGGTAGTGACGATTGACGTGCCAGCTGGGAGGCCATCGCCGCAGCGCAGCGCTGCATGGAATGCGGATCCCCGACCACCTGTGTAAGATCCTTAGGAGCTACTTCCAGAACCGGATTCTGGTTAACGATATGAATTCGGGGCAGAAGTTGATCGTGGTTACGGTGAGCGTTCCACAAGGATCCATACTAAGCGCAACGTTATGGAATGTGATATACAACGGGGTGCTGACGCTGAAGTTGCCCAAAGGTGTAAATATTTACGGATTCGTGGATGATGTCGTCCGAATGATAACCTGTGAGTCGCTGGAGAGGGGCCCTCCTTAGCCGTGCGGTAAAACGTGCGGCTACAAAGCAAGACCATGCTGAGGGTGGCTGGGTTCGATTTTCGGTACCGATCTAGGAAATTTTCGGATAGGAAATTGTCTCGACTTCCCTGGGCATAAAAGTATCATCATGTTAGCCTCATGATATACAAAAGCAAAATGATACCCTGGCTTCGAAACCTCGCAGTTAATAACTGTGGATGTGCTTAATGAACACTAAGCTGCAAGGCGGCTCTGTCCCAGTGTAGGGTTGTAATGCCAATAAGAAGAAGAAGAAGAGTCGCTGGAGAAGGTGGAAATGCTGGTGGTGGCTTCGACCTACGCACTAGAAAACTGGATGAATGGAGTCAAACTGTAGCTGACTCACCACAAAACGGAAGTGATGCTGGTCAGCAACTGCAAAGTAACTCAACGGATGCAGATTACCGTAGGAGAGCACGACATATATACCCTCCGTGCGGGCTTTGAGGCATCTAGGAGTGATGATCGTCGACCAGTAGAATTTCAACACCCATGTCGACTATTCCTGCGAAAAGGCGGATAATGTGGTCAGTGCGTTTGCAAGGATCGTCATCAAACGTAGGTGGTTCGAAAAGCAGCAGTAGACGTCTTCTGGCGACAGTATCATCCTCGATACTAAGGTACGGAATTCCAGCCTGGGGAGCTGCGCTCAAGACGAAACGTAACCGGAGGAAGCTGAATAGCGTGTTTCGTCTAATGGCCATTCGAGTTGCGAGTGCATACCGAACCATTTCGTCGGAGGCAGTTTGCGTTATTGCAGGGATGATTCCAATCTGCATAACTCTAGGATTCGGGAGTCAGGAGGATTCGAGTCAGGAAGTTTGTTGCACGACCGCCGAGGGATCAAGATTATGTAGCAGTGGATCTCAGCAAGCCAGTCGGCGAACTAGCCCAATCTAGGGGCCGGAGTTTTAGAAGAAGTGCATGAGCATTATAAAAAAAAACTTTTTTTAAGGTGTCATCCTCAGATAACGCTCATATTTCATTACCTTCAATAGATAGACCTTCGTAATGTTCCACTAAGTTTTGCTTAATGCCTAACTATACAACTACACAATGTTCTGAAAAACTCCGATGTGAATATGTACATTATGTGGAAGATTTTGATGTGAAAAATGTATTGGAGGTAACCACTTTCCTTCGATGGAACTCGAACCCATGACCCTTAGTACGGTAGACTGGTGCTTTTAACCAACTCAGCTACGAAGGGCCCTGCGGGCAGCAGGGACCATGTCCAAGGGCTTGACGACCCCTCCCCAGCCGTCTGTGAGTCAGGGGGTTCTGCCTAGGAGGTGGTGGGGTTAACAGGGGGCGCTGTTAATTCCCTCCCAAAAACCACATATCCGCAAGCAAACCTTATCAAGCGACCGTGTGCCGCTTAAAGCATACAAGCCCCTAACCCCGAATCCCAAGGTGTCAGGCGACCCGTGCCGAAGGGATGAATGGCCTGGGGGGTGAAACAATTAGCCAGGTCGTTAACGGAGCCTGTGGAGGTTCCACAGAGTGAGGGCTGCTTCGGCGGCAAGCGGGTGGCAGTGGTGGTACCCGCACACCCCCAAGTGGTGCACACACATGTGGTGCAAGAGAATGGGAGTTGGGGGTATTACTCGTAATACCCCACAGAATGAGGGACCGAGTGTATGGGTGAGCACACAAGTAAGTCTCTGCATGGTACGCATGGTCGGTAGTGTTAGAATGACTGAAGTCTGGTGAGGCCTGGCAGGAGTGTCGGGGGCAGATACCTCTGCGGCACCTCAGAAGTAGGGGACACGAAAGTCTCTGCTGCGTCTGGCAGGAGTGTCCGGGGGGTTGATGCTTCTGCGGCACCTCAGAAATCGGAGACATGTAAGGTAGTGGTGTGACCCTGTCCCAGGATGGGGAGACCACCACATTGGCTGAGGACTACCTGGGCTTCGAAACGTCAATGGGTGGGTGCTACCGGCATAGTACCTTACGGAGTCCTATTGACAGTATCAAAGCCCGGGTAGGTGAGTGTTAGGCACGCTTGACGTGCCGGGTGTTCCACGCCCAAACGATGCACAGGAGGTGCACAGAGTGGATAAAATGGGAGATGGGGGGTATTACAACCCCACTGAGTGAGTGACTGAATGTCAAAGAGAGTGGTGCGCAAGTGGTGCAAGCGATTGGGACTGAATGTATGAGTGAGCACACAAGTTAGACTCTCGCATGGTACGTATGGTCAGAGTGGCTGCTTAGGCAGTAGTGTGATCCGGCTGTCAGGGACGGAATGAGTAAAGTCTCACTAGGCCTGGCAGGAGTGTCAGAAGGGCAGATACCTCTGCGGCACCTCAGAAGTAGGGGACACGAAAGTCTCGCTATGACTGGCAGGAGTATCGGGGGGTTGATGCCTCTGCGGCACCTCAGAAATAGGAGACATGAAAGGGTCTGCCTCGTAGCTGAGATAGGAGCGGCATAGGAGCCACTAACCTAGGGTCGCCTCCGGCTTGGTAGACAAGTTGTGCCATTCTGTTGCAGGACAGGGTGAGCAGCATACTGAATGAGGACTGTCTATGTTGTGAGATGGCGGCATTGGGGTACCCCTGCAGGGTGCCTGATCTTCCCTTGCAGTCATTCAAGCTGGCATAGGCAGGTGAGTGTTGGGGCACATGTGGTGCCAGTATGTCTTGTGCAAATGTGTTGCATGGGGAGTGTCGAAGAGTTGAGGCGCATACGTGCACTTCTGTGTACGTCATGGAGGGGGCGCAATGCCCAATAGTCATCCCCTGAAGTATTGCTTAATTGCGGGCCGGGGAATGACTGAGAGGAAGGAGTTGGTTTTAGTGGGTCGGGAGTGGTGATCCCATCCCCACACTACCTGGTTCGCCTCCCCAGGTGTCTGTTTGCAGATTTCCATTACCTTCGTTAAAAAAAAAAAAAAAAAAAAGCTACGAGGGGCCTCCGTCGGCCTTCGTAATCTAGCGGCTACTGAATGAGCCCAGGATTCCCCAATCGGACGCATATTCGAAGCACTAACAATCCATTTCACAAACGAGCGATTCCACATTACTAGTGGTGGATGGTGGATCCACATGTTTCTTGTGGTGGATGGATATGATGAATTCGATACGGAAATTATCCAGAATGTCACGCAGATTCAGTTTTAAGTGTTGTTTCACTTGGAATTAGAATGTAGGGCGATTTTTCAATAATTTCACCATGAATGATCTCATTCTGAAAAGCTTGTAAAGCTCATAAGTTAAGGAAAAGCATACCCTTTGAGATGCAATTGCAATGCAAAATGCAAAGTATATTTTTTTAATATACATATCATTTAGGCTCGGCTTTGGCAAAAAAGTATTATAAATCTTAATCATAATCTGCATTGTGCAGTGGTTGGTTTTCTTTTTATTGCACAACAGTTCTAATATTTTAAGGTCGATTAGCGGTAGTAGATTTTTAAGCTGCGTGCACGCCGCGTCCACGCAAGGTACCCAGCATCAAATGGAGTAAAGCACACGTAAACTTTTATGAGGTTTACGAGGCTTACGAGGTGAAGACGCTCCCCGGCATCGCGCAGTTGGCTTTTTACTAAGCACCCAGGCACACTCTGCACTTATGAAGTGGGAACCTATAAGTGACAGGATAATCGTTACCAGATTTAGAACACGGGTCCGAAACCTTACTATGATCCAATGTGATGCGCCAACTCATTGGCGTTGTAGATAGAATTCCGAAGAGGAATATCAATATCTGTATGGGCGAAGATCTTCAATGCGAAGATCGAAACTGGAAACGAAGCCTTCTTGATGTACTCATCGACGAAATACGCCTGCGCATTGCGCGGATTCGTCGGCCGGAGAAGAGAGTTGGGTGATGGTTCAACACACGCCGACTGGAAGATGCCACGGTGAAACGGTCCTTCGTTGAAGAACTGGAGATGCGTGCTGCAGATATTTCGGAAGGTGGCAGCGCCACCAACGAGAACAATCTGGGTGAACTGCGCACTCAGAGAAAACAATGGATCTCCGATGAGACCTGGAGGAAGATAGAGGAGCGAAGAGAGCCGACGAAGGAGAGAGAGCCTCAGCAAACGGGAACGTTCGCCTCCTCTACTATATCTCACGACACTTAAGCGGGGTGAAAATGAATGCAACGATGCCTATGAAAGACGCGAATGGTCAGTTATTGACCGACCCAACTAACCAGTTGAAACGCTTGGCCGACGCTTCGAACAACTTTTTAAAGTGCCAGCCATGCTACCACCACCTAGGATCCGCCTGATCTGCCTAGGACCCGACGTATGTGCCAGTGCTAGAGATTCAAACAGCTGTCCAAAGCATGAAATTGAACAACGCCTCAGGGATCGCATATCAGCCGTGATGCTCAAAGCTGGCCCCTTGACATCCGCTTATCTACTGCATCGTATATTTTGTACTATCTGGAACACCGCAGCTTTCCCGGTCCACTGGATGCAAGGTATCTTAGTGAAGGTGTCCCAAAAGGGTGACCAGACTGTATGCGATAACTAGTGAGGCATTATGTTGCTGTGTATCGTTCTCAAAGTTCTGTGCAAAGTTATCCTAGCCCGGATTCAGGAGATGATAGATGCGACTCTCCGGCGGCAGCAGGCCGGAAGATCCTGTGTGGACCATTTTGTCACGCTCCGTATCATACTTGGTATTCATTGACTACAAAAAAGCTTTCGACCGTCTCAAGCACGAGAATATGTGGGGCGCCCTGAGACGCAAGAAGGTTCCTGAGAAAATCATCGGCCTCATCGAGGCACAGTACGAGGCCTTCTCGTGTAGATTGCTGTACAGTGGGGTCTTGTCCGACCCTATCCGGGTCGAAGCTGTTGTAAAGAAAGGATGTATTCTATCTGTTACTGTTCCTCATCTCAATCGACGAGATTCTGGTAGATGCGATTGACCGTGAACCAATCCAATCCGAGGACTGTTACGACTTCGAATTGGCTGATGACATTGCACTCCTCGCTCAACGGCGATCTTATATGTAGGGTAAGCTCAACGACCTTCCCGAGCGCTACTCTTCGGCAGGTTTAGTCATCAACGTCAACAAAACCAAATCGTTGGACACTGCGACTCCTTCTTAGTTTCACAGTAGCCGGGCAATCAGTGGAGAATGTTGAAAGCTTCCAAAATCTTGGTAGCCAAATGGCGTCAAACGGCGGTACCAAGATCGATAGAGGCGCACGGATCAAGGTAGCAAGGTCTGCCTTTGCGAGTTTAAGAAATATCTGGAAAAACAGGCAGATAAGTGGGGCAATCCTTAGCCGTGCGGTAAGATGCGTAGCTACAAAGCAAGACCATTCTCGCTGGGTTCGATTCCCGGTGTCTGTAAGTGTTCATATTTCCGTGTTGAGTGTTTTTGATACCTTTTGGATTTTTCGTCGTGAAATGTTTAAACCATCCTAACCAACTAACCATCCTTCCCCTTCCCCAGCATTCGCAAGGACGTGGCCAGGACAGATCTGGACTATTGGAGAGTGCATTGCCTCCATCTAAGAGATAGTGATTAGTCCCAAATCAATATCTGTGGTAACGGATGAAAGTGATGCTACTCTCATACAATAGTCCAGGCTTGTACCACCTACGAATTTGTGCGAATTGCTCAATACTAAAATACTAATACTAAACTAAATGTTTAAACAGAACAAGTAGTGTCCGCATATGTAGTTCAGTTTTCTCCGTTTGGTGTTTTGTCCTTCCCCACTGTGCAGTACGCAGCCAACGCTACCTGAAGGGTTTCAAAACCCCACCACCAGAGTTCGCTCCCGGCTTCAACTTGGTAGCAAAGAGGACGCCATGATTATCGAGCCTTGAAAGATGAAAAAATAGGAAAAAACGAGGAGTAACACGGTGACGACGAGAGGTAGAGGATCGTTTTTGATATCTACCAAGAGGATTGAGTGAAGTCCGGAACTGTAGAGTGCGCCGCCGTTCGGGAGTACAAAACCAAGTTGACGACCCCCCCCCCCCCCCCACTCTTTCCATTGGGGACAGTTCCATAGATACAGGCCCACGGCCGAGTCCGTCAACACACTCGGGGAGGCTCCAAGATGGCGTAAGAGTCTGCAGAGGACGCCATTGCATCCCACCACTAAGTCGTTACGGGAAGAAGTGTCAACCGCCCTCCCCCCCTTGCATAGGTCGCCATGACATCACCGAAACCATTCCGTGGCGTGGAAAAGAACTAGCCGCTGATTGGCGGATAAGAAGCGATTACCGGAAAGTAAGGTTAGCGTAGGTTAAAAAAGTGGCACAGTGTGGAAAGTGTCGCAGAAGTCCGAATACAATACCATGAATGTGAGTTTTTCTGTACTTCAGTGCGGTCATTCCTTGCGTCTCGAAATATCCCTTTATGCATGCCGACCCTGAGGTGTATTGTAATCAGGGAGTCTCAGGAAGGCTCCCCACTGAGATACCGGCAGTTACATGTCGGTCGGAGCAATTTTCAGTTAGGAATTTGTTTTGACTTCCCTGGACATAAACTGCCGCTAACCGCAAGTAGAGCACATATGTATATGGATCCCATATACAGATGTGCTCGAATTGCCGTTAGCGGCAGTAAAGGTATCATCGCGTTAGCCTCATGATATACGAATGCAGAAATGGTAACTTGACTTAGGGAAGATCCATCAATTACGTAACGCAAAAATTGGACTTTTTCAGCCCTTCACTAACAACCCCCCCCCCCTCTAAGCGTTACGTAATTTGTAGACGTTCCCTTAGAAACATCGCAGTTAATAAATGTGGACACAATATTGTGCTCAAGGGGGCAATATCCCAGTGGGGTGATGTAATGCCAATGAAGAAAAAGAAGTGATCGCACCAAAATTCGAATTTTTACTTCTAACGTGAAATCTGAGCTTTATACGCTAGCGGAACATGGTGTGTGTCAGTGAAGAACACTAACGGCTGCAGATGTTCATCAACAGATGCCTGTGGTATATAATTCGGGCCTAGTGGCCTCATAACTGGATCTCAAACAACGAGCTCCATCGTCGTTATTACCAGAGGCCGATAGCAACAGAGATTCAGGATCGCAAGTGAGGTCAGCCGCACCTTACGTCAGAGCGGAAACCAAATCTGTAAACAAACATTAGACTGGAACCCGGCGAGACATCGTAGCAGAGGCAGATCAAAAGGATCATGGATGCGAAGCCTCAATAAAAAAATAAAAGAAGTCAACCGATATCTAACCTGACAACAGGTTAAAGCGATAGCTAGACATCCCTCAGGATGCAAATATTTCAAGTCGGCCCTTTGCACCACTGGAGGTGTATAGGACCTATAAGTAAAATTAAGTAAGGGGCCATTCAAATGAGACGTCCACTACTTTTTTAGATTTCTTGACCCCCTCCCACCTGTGGCACGTTCTTTTGTATATCTAGTATATGTACTGTCACAAAATCTTAGACCCCTCCCCCCTGAAACATGTGACATCATTTTTGAACGACCCCTAAACACGTGTGCCCGACTGCATTCGATGCTGGAGACCTTGCGTGGACGAGGTGTGTACGCAGCTTAAAAAAACGCTATGTGGATATCAGCCCTAAAAGTTCATAACGCCGTCAGACCACTTGGCCATCAGGGAAGGTAAGAAAGACATTTGTGACAACCGTTTTTATTAGAAATCGAGTATACTTCTGCATCTCCACGAACATTACGAGAGTTGGATTTTGATGTGCAAAAAGGGATGAGATAATAGTATCAAAGATCTGGATTCATTTTGTTATGTTATATAATCTTTGTTACTGTTCAAATCAAATATTTATAACACAATATTAAAAAAAAAACAAAGAGGAAGAAACGCTGAGCGATGTGGTACCAGTTCACCACCCTTGTAAATTGAAAGCTACCTTAATAAAGAAAACGGATTTCCGGATAAACTGATACGGTTGATCAAGGCGACGATGGATAGGGTGATGTGCGTAGTTCGAGTTTCAGGGGCATTCTCGAGGTAGAGGGTTACGGCAAGGTGATGGTCTTTCGTGTCTGCTATTCAACATCGCTTTAGAGGGAGTAATACGAAGGGCAGGGATTGACACGAGTGGTACGATTTTCACGAAGTCCGTCCAGTTATTTGGTTTCGCCGACGACATTGATATCATGGCACGTAACTTTGAGGATGGAGGAAGTCTACATCAGACTGAAAAGCGAAGCTAAACGGATTGGACTAGTCATCAACACGTTGAAGACGAAGTACATGATAGGAAGAGACTCAATAGAGGACTCAAGAGAGGAGCCACCCACCACGAGTTTCTATCGGTGGTGACGAAATCGAGGTAGTTGAAAAATTCGTGTACTTGGGCTCACTGGTGACCTCCGATAACGATACCAGCAGAGAAATTCGAGACGCATAGTGGCTGGAAATCGTACGTACTTTGACTCCGCAAGACGCTTCGATCGAATAGAGTTCGCCGCCGTACCAAACTGACTATCTACAAAACGCTTATAAGACCGGTAGTTCTCTACGGACACGAGACTGGACGATGCTCGTGGAGGACCAACGCGCACTGGGAGTCTTCGAAAGGAAAGTGTTGCGTACCATCTATGGTGGGTTGCAGATGGCGGACGGTACGTGGAGGAGGCGAATGAACCACGAGTTGAATCAGCTGTTGGGAGAACCATCCATCGTTCACACCGCGAAAATCGGAAGACTGCGGTGGCCGGGCACGTAGCCAGAATGTCGGACAGTAATCCGGTTGAAATGGTTCTCGACAAGGATCCGACGGGAACAAGAAGGCGAGGTGCACAGCGGGCAAGGTGGATCGATCAGGTGGAGGACGACTTGCAGGACCCTCCGCAGACTGCGTGGTTGGCGAAGTGCAGCCATGAACCGAGCTGAATGGAAAAGTCTTTATGTGCAGCACAGGCCACTCCGGCCTTAGTCTGATGATAAATAAATAACTTAATAAAGATAAAATTACATCAAGCACAAGATCTTTTCAAACATAGGCCTATAATGAGGCTTCAACCTTCCGGGTAACAGCACAACGTTCTCAACATAATTTGCTTTCTATTCCTTGGAATCAATCTACATTGACTACCCTTATTTGCGTTAGAGCGTCCTTTTAGTTCTCGCTAAGATTTCAACGTTCTAATTTGCAAAATTTTCCCCTGCTTATTCAAAAAACGGATCCATAAATTACCTAATTACAATTCTACTACAATGTTGTAATATCCTAAATACCCTGGCACCTTTCTCTCTGAATGTACTGCACAGTAACAGAGAAACAAAGCTTGAGCTGAAATCTACACAATCACGGTGAAAACTTTCCACGTTAATGGAAATGAACGTTCTCGCCATTTACGTATACTCGGGGAACAAATTTAATTTCGCTTGCACTTGTGTCCCATCGTACCTTCACTAGATTCAGCGGAATATCCTGAAAGAGCGTTTCCGCTTATAACGGTAATGGAAGCCGCCGGTTTTTCTGCAGCGGTAGGTACCATCGTGTAATTGTATTACGATTCGTCATATTTCGCATAGAATTCTATTTTGCAGAGAGTGCAAAATTTCTGCTTAGCTAATGTGATTAAAACTGAGTTCCAAGTTTTTCGGATAATTCATTTTCATTTCAATTTATTCTTCATTGAAATCCAATTTTCAATTTCCAATTAATTCCAAACGGTGCATCGGAAAGTTTCCAGGAGTGAATCACAGCATCCGGCGCACCTGATGGGGCCCGACTTGATATGGAATCGGATGTGGCGGTTTGACATGAAATCGGATACAACAATTCTGCATCTGCCTGATGTGGGCCTCCGTTACTCTGCGAGGAAAGTTTACGGAGCAACTAACGGTACGGATGACACTGGAAAATGAAACCGCCTGGTACTTGGGATGAGACGAAGTGAAATCAATTTCACAGTTGGATCATGATTGTCACGCTGCTGTTTTCAGATGTCGCTGGGTGCAATAATGCCAGTGACGGTGTGGTGGTTTCGGAGGATTGTCATTGTCTTTGACAAAATGGAATGCAAATCGATTTCAGGGGATGACGGCATGATGGATTGGATCGCTTTTGACGTCCTGAAGTGGGATGAAAACTCACAACGATCGGAACGTATCGATAGGCGAGGGATATGTGATTCGTGCAATTGAGTTAAGTGCGATTTTGCGTCTGTGCCTCTTATAACAGTAAGGGAAATTTTACTTCAGAAGCAAACATGGGTATTTTAGTGATGATGATGTGGTGTAGCAAGACACCAACCTAGTTATAGCTCTGGTCATATCTGATAAACGATTTGGTTCTGTTTATATTATTGTTTGTATTTCATCAAAATCCTGTATGAAAGGGGTGGGGTGGTTCCGTAAGCAGAGATATTGATGCGAAATCCACGGGATGAACAGAGAAAGTTCGTACAAACAATAATATAGTCAAGTCTTCATCCCAGATTTACTCAATAGTAAGGGAGAAGAGCCCGCCCTCTATCCATGAAATGTGGAACAGTAAAAAATTGACAATCCCACTATCCAAATCGCTACAATCGCATGCCCTTATGGTTAATTATTTCATATGCGATAATATTAAAGTAATGCAATTTCATGTGCGCCACCCCATCCTTGATGACCAGCAGAAAAAGCTTCTCTTGTGAGGATCATTGCCAGGGAAAATCAATTGGAAATGGAATATACGCAAGTGTGCTGCCAGGTATTGTGGAAGATGATTGCAAAAGATAGTAACTGTTTCAATATAAGGAATGATTGTACAAATAATTCTAAGGGAATATTGGAAATTGAGCATTAAATATTTGAACATAGGACTCAAAACAATTGTTTTTGTCATTCTATGTTGCCAGTTAGACAATCAACACTGGACATTGGACATATTAAAATCAAAAACAGATGTAAAATATAGTTAATTGTTTGTTGAACATTGAACTCTAGACACTATCCATTTGAGCTGGATATTACACAGTTATTTGATTTTTAAGTAACGTGAGAATTTCTAGCAATAAGACAAGTCAGAGGTGAACCAGTCAAGAGCTGAAAGCCTCTTTAATAAAGAAGAAAAAAAAGAAAAAATAAGCCAAGTGAATCAAAGTCACTTCCCATTACCAATAAATGCCTTTTCTGCACTGTTTCTAATTTAGTTCGTTGCTTGCTTCCTCACGGCAACTACTTGCATTATTTTCCCAGCAAGGGCTCTAAATTAATGAAATCTACTGCAAAGCATTCCATCTTCTGCTGGAGTTGTACTTCACCACCCTTCAGGAAGTAAACTGCAAGTTCTTAATTTAAACCTCGTCCGAGCTTCACAATCGCTTCGCATCGCAATGCAAAGCGACCCTTCTGTCAAGGTTGTACTTTGGAACCAGCAAGCAGGGTGGGTACATAACACAATTCACCAAGTTCTGCAACATGGCAGTGCTCACAAACCATAAATCAAAACCGTTTTGCCCAAGCTCCGAGCCCCATCAGTTCCCCGCAGTTGGCGCACCCCAAAGTCCAGCATGTTTGCCGAGAGAGAGATAGATGTGCGCGCCGCACCTCTTTTCATGGCGCGGCGTTAAAAGGATTTTAATCTTCATCATTCTTTCATCACACAAGTTGGGTGCTGCTGCTGTAGATGTTTGCACTGCCGATCTTTCACGTTCTTTTCTGTTTGTCCTTTCAACCCGCACACATCATCCCCTTCCCTTTGGCTCTACTGCTTCCTTCGAGCTTTCTTCCGTCGAAAGACTCTGTTAAAGTCCTTTTGCCATTCACCGTATTTTGTCTGGGTTGTTTGTTAGCCTTTCGAGTGATTCCATAGGCAAGACAGTAAAAGAGTAAAAATGACTGCAAAGGCAACATTCTTTAGAACTCTAGTTTTTATTTCTAGCTTTTATAGTTTTCACGCTTTTGAATAATATGCATTCATGCTTGTTCCAGCGAAACATTGAACCTGATTGTTCCTTTTATGGGTTATACTTAAGGAATATACGACTTTACGTGTTTCTTAATAACGTCAGAAAATCATCCTCGCAATATCGGACAGTCGACGATACATAGGACAAGGTATAGAATGTTTATATTTTGGCTGTTGGGCCTCTTTCCACAAGTGCTAGTCTGTTGATTCCAACGTATGATGTGTAAAGTAAAGTATCAAGGTCAAAGAAAAATGTGGAACTGAAACTTCGGGCAACCAGATCACAGCAAAACCCCCCAAATCCTATTTTCTTAAATCCGTCAGATCATTAATTCCAGAGTACCTCAATTCGCATTTTACTAAAATATTTAATTCCTGATTTTCCGAACTCGAATATTTTAAAATTTATAAGTTTCTAATTAACTAAATATCCAACTTTCGAAATTTTAAATTTTCAAGTCCCGAATACTTGATTTTCAAAATTGATAGATTTCTAAATTCCTTTTTTTATTTCAAAATCCTTAATTCAAAGTCTTAATATCTTTGATCATGAATTCCTAAATTTCCAAATTCTCAATTCCTCAATTCCTAGATTGCTAAACTAATTGTTAAACACCTTTGTTCCTAAATTCCCAATTTTCCAAATGTCGTTATTCTCAAATTTTAAAATTCCTATATTTCTTAATACCCAAATTCTAAAATTTCTAATTTTCCATATTCCTTAATTCCCAAATTTCAAAATAACTGAATTTCTGAATTCCTAATTTCCAATGTTTTAAATTCCTAAATTCCAAAATTTCAAAACTCCTCAACTTCGATATTCCTAGATTCCTGATTCCTGAACTCCCTTAAATCCCAAATTACATAATTCCTAACTTCCTTAATTCTTGAATGCACAAATTTCTATATTCCCAGATTCCTTAATTGATAAATTCCAGAATTCATGAATTCCTAAATTTCGAAGTCCCCTGATTCCTGAAGGAATTCACTTCCTTAATTCCTAAACTCACATATTCTTAAATTCTCAAATTCCTGAATTCGGCACCAACATTTCAAAAGGGTGAAACTGCTGTTGTAAACAAAATCTTCTCACGTCGCTGGTAAGCTTATTTATGCCCACCCACGCAATCCGGCGCCATTTAATAAAAAAAAGGATTCGCTGCTCCCATCAAGTGGTGTTGGATTGCGTAGGTAGGCTCAAATTAGCCCACCAGCGATGTGAGCAGTTTTTGTTTACAAAAGAAGCTTTGCCATTTTGAAAAGTTGGTGCCGAATTCCTGAATTAGTGAATACCTAAAATCCTAAATTGGTTAATTCGTGAATGCATCAATTTCTAAATTCCTAAATTCCCCAATTCCCCAATTCCTGAATTTCTAACGCACACTAACTGAATTAAACTCACAAATTCCTAAATTCCTGCATTCCTGAATTCTGAATTCATGAAATCCAAAATTCAACTATTTTTCAATTGTTCCTTAACTTCCAAATTTTTTGATTCATTCAATTCCTGAATTCCTTAAAATCCTAAATCCCTAATTCTTTATTTACCTTATACCCAAATTCCTACCATAGAATCCTATTCTTAAATTCCCAAATTCCAAAATTGCTACATTCTTGAATTTTAAAAATACAAAATCACAAGATCCCAAATAGATGAATTTCTAAATTCTTAAATTTCAAAATCAAGAAATTCGCATATTACAAAACTCCTTCATTTCTCAATTACTAAATTTATAATTTTCCAACTTCCGTTATTCCTTAACTAACAAATTCCTAAATTCCCAAATTTCAAAATTTACAACTTACAAAACTCCTCAATTTTGAAATTCCGCATTTTCCCAATTATTAATTCATGAATTTTCAACTTTCCTAACTCTTAAACACACAAATCAGTAAGATCTTAAATTCCCAAATTCTTAAATTCCAAAATAAGAATTCAGAAGTTCCAGAATTCCAAAATCTCCAAATTCCGAAAATTTCTCTATTTTAAAATTCCTAAATTTCTCAATGGCTAAATAGCTGAATTCCTTAACTCCCAAACTTACAAGTTTCCAAACTTTACATTCATAAGTTCCTGAATTCTACAGAATCCTGGACCCATAAATTTTTAAATTTCTAAATTCCTACATTTTTAAATTACCAAGTTCTCAAATTCCTAAATTCCAAAACTCCTAAACTCTCAAACTAATAAATTTCTTAATTCCAAGATTCCAAAAATCCAAAATTTCAAAATTTCAAAATATCAAAATCATAAAATTCAAAAATTGCTCCAAAATCCAAAACTTCAAATTTCTAAGATTCTAAAATTTATCGAAATCTAAATTTGTGAATTTCTCAATGACTAAATGCTTGAATACCCCAATTTCTTAATTTCTAAGCTGGCAAATTTCCAAACTATACATTCATAAGTTTCAGAATTCTACTGAATTTTTAAATTCCTTAATTCCTACAGTCTTAAATTAACAAATTCTCAAATTCCTGAATTTCAAAATTCCTAAACTCCCAAACTAATAAACTTCTGAATTACAAAATTCCAAAATTTCAAAATTTCACAATTCTAAAATTTAAAAACTTTAAATTTTTAAAATTACATGATTCCAAAATTATAAAATAAAAATTCAAATATTTAGAAAATCCAATATTTCAAATTTTCCAGATTCTAAAATTGCTCAAATTCTAAATTCCTGAATTTCCAAATTTCATAATATCTAAGCTAACAAATTCCTAAGATCTTAAATCCCAAATTGGAATTCCAAAATTACAGATTTCCAAAATTCCCAAATAGGAAAATTTCTGAATTACTAAATTCTTAAATTTCTCAATGTCTAAATACCTGAATTCCCAACTTCCTTAATTTCTCAACTTACAAATTCCCAAACTTTACATTCACGAATTCCTGAATTCCACAAAATCTTGGATCCCTAAATTCTTGAATTCCTAAATTTCTACATTCTTTAATTTCCAAATACTCAACTTCCTGTATTCCTGAATTCCGAAATTCCTAAACTCCCATACTGATATATTTCTTAATACCTAACTTCAAAAATTCCAAAATTCGAAAATTCTATAATTCTAAAATTCCAAAATCGTAAAATTCTAAAATTCCAAAATTTCTGATTTTTTTTAATTTCTAAATTTCTCAATTAAAAAACTCCAGAACTTCCTTAATTCCTAAACTTACAAGTTTCCAAACTTTACATTCATAAATTCCTGAATTCTACAGAATCCTGGACCCCTAAATTTTTAAATTTCTAAATTCCTACATGCTTAAATTACCAAGTTCTCAAATTCCTGGATTCCAAAATTCCTAAACTCCCAAACTAATAAATTTCTTAATTCCAAAATTTCTAAATTTAATAATTCCATAATTCCAAAATTTCAAAATCATAAAATTCAAAAATTACTCCAAAAATCCAAAATTTCAAATTTCTAAGATTCTAAAATTTCTCAAATTCTAAATTCGTGAATTTCTCAATGACTAAATACTTGAATTCCCCAATTCCTTAATTTCTAAGCTTACAAATTTCCAAACTTAGCATTCATAAGTTTCAGAATTCTACTGAACTTTTAAATTCCTAAATTCCTACAGTCTTAAATTAACAAAACTCCCAAACTAATTAACTTCTGAATTCCAAAATTCCAAAATTTCAAAATTTCATAATTCCCAAACCCACAAATCCCATTCCCAAAATAAAAATTCAAATATTCCAAAATACCAATATTTAAAATTTTCCAGATTCTTAAATTTCTCAAATTCTAAATACCTGAATTTCCAACTTTCTTTATATCCAAACTATCAAGTTCCTAAGATCTTAAATTCCAAATTGGAATTCCAACATTACAAATTTCCAAAAATAGAAAAATTTCTGAATTACTAAATTCTTAGATTTCTCAATGACTAAATACCTGAACTCTCAACTTCCTCAATTTCTCAACTTACAAATTCCCAAACTTTACATTCACGAATTCCACAAAATCTTGGATCCCTAAATTCTTGAATTCCTAAATTTCTACATTCTTTAATTTCCAAATACTCAACTTTCTATATTCCTGAATTCCAAAATTCCAAAACTCCTATACTGATATATTTCTTAGTCCCAAACTTCAAAAATTCTATAATTCTAGAATTCCAAAATCGTAAAATTCTGAAATTTCAAAATTTCTCATTTTTTTTTTAATTTCTAAATTTCTCAAATTCCTTAATTCCTAAACTAACAAGTTTCCAAACTTTACATTCATAAGTTCCCGAATTCTACAGAATCCTGGTTCCTACATTTTTTTAATTTCAAAGTTCTCCAATTCCTGAATTCCAAAAAACCAAAAGGTTCTAAATTCCAATATTTCAAAATTCCAAAACTCCTCATTTCCTAAATTTTTACATTTCTCAATTACCGTCTTCGAGGTGACAATGGGTTAAATGGGGGTGAGAATAGGTCACTGTTTCAACTACTTAGAATGCTTGTAGAATAGATTCAATGCATCTGAGGGCAAGAAGACTGAAATATGAGAGATCCTTTTGAACGATTTTGCTCTTCAACCTCAAGACTGCCGGTAAGAGTGATGACCCATTCTCACCCCGTACCCATTGTCACCCCCGATGACGGTACTAAATTGTATGAACTTCCAACTTCCTTTATTTTTAAACTCATAAACTCCTAAATTCCTCAATTCCAAAATTTCAAAACTCCAAAATTCCAAAACTTCTCTATTTAAAAATTTATAGTACATTCAAAGTCAATTACCTATATGCCGGGTATTAAGCCACCCGGAGTGGACTGGGGGACTGGGGTCGTGGGATCAAACCCCACCGAAGGGGCGGTTACCCTCCAATACCTTTTCCGAACTAAATCTATCACATGTTGTACATATGCATAGTAATTAAAAATTTATAATTTACTAAGTTTTCTGAACTATCAACATCTATAATCACAAAACTCATAAAATACGTAATTCCGAATTTTCAAAATTTCTAAATTCAAAAATTCCTCATTTTATAGATTACTGAATTCATTAAATTCCTGAATTCCCGACTTCGTTTTTCTATTTTTTTATTGCTCTTTTTTAGGAAAGTTCTTAATTTTTGTGAAAAAAAAAATATTTGGTGGAAAATTTTGTAATTGTTATTGCAAATATTTATTTATTTAAGGAAATTTTGTATTTTTCTCAATGGAACATTTTGATTTCTTTAAGGCTCAAGACTCCATCACGCCGTTTTGAAAATTAATGACTGTATCGCTTGTTTGTACAAGTGTTTGCAATTGGTACGAAAAATGCCAGCTGATGCATAATGATGCCAGACTTGACGAAATGTTTATTTTATATTTATTATTTGTTCAATCCGACGAACAGCAATGATTTTTTTCCAATAAATAAATCTGGTAACGGTGAAGAGATGATGTTGGCTGGCGTATACGTTCAATTGTTCGGATTGAATGAAGTTGTATAGCGTAAATTTTAAACTTACCATTTTAGTTATTGCCCTAGTGAATTTGAGTCTTCCGTATTTTATTACATTCACAAAACGGTCGATCATAACCTGTATAAAATATGATTCGCAGTTAAAATGACGAATTGATACAATGGGAAATAACCCCTGTCCCAAAAACATACAGGTTGTAAAGAAGGTCGTACAATGAAAAGCTGATGGACAGGAAGTCAAAAGGATAAAAGCATTTCGTGAATGGTCCAAATGACAAAGGTTTTATAGGATGATGGAAAGAGAATTGCCTATGTTACAGCAAACAAGCTGTTGAAATAGGATTGATCTTCAAAATATAACTTTATGCATATTTCTTCTTCGTTTGTTATTATTAGACAGGTCTTCAGATACAGACCACGATTTTTGCAAATCTGATAGATGAAGCTTATTTATTTAAATGTTGGTAAAAGTAAGTAAAAGTAAACTTGCAAATATTACACTTTTTAGGATCAGATAAGTCCCAAACATTGAACAGCAGTAAATCATATCCAAATTCAACAGGAATCAGTTATACTAGACGATATTCCCCGTCTCTCTAGCTAAAGACTATATTCTCATGCATCCACTCTACATAACATGTTACAAAATGAAACCGGAGTAATCAATATCCGCACCTTTCTCCCACTAAAATATTTCTTACAATTCAATCTTCATCAAAAAACCCTGGCTGACGATCGAGGAAAATAAATTTCCATCCCGCCAATAAATTGCCTAATGAACGCATAAATCCCCTCTTGACAAGTGGTTCGTCTTTTTTGGCGCTAGAACGCACATTTGTGACTCATAAAAGAACCCCCCCCCCCCCTCCTTCTAAACCTCTCGAACATTGTCATCATCGTCGTTGACAACGTGACGGAGATGAAGCTTTTGACGCTTCGTCTTCGTGACCATTTTAAGACGTCCACCATGTACGAGCAACTTGTTCTGAATACAATAAGTGCCGCATAAAAAATAATCGATAGGAAAAAAAATAAAGATATAAACCAATTTATTGTTATCTCGGGTGCGCTCCTTTATAAGCGTTAAAAAGCCACACGCCAAAAGCCAACGTTTTTTTCAATGATGTGTACAACGGGAGGGATTTTCATAGGGAGTTAGGCCGTCAGGCGAGAGATGCCGCATACGATTCCGTTCATTACGTGCTTGACATATGATTTTCCGACAACAGCAACGGCGGGCTTCCCAGATTTGGATGACGCCATCCATCGTCGCCTTTCTTTCCAAGGAGATAGCTGCTATGGCTTTTCTTGTTAGATCTCGTCACCGAGCTACACTGGTGGGCGAAATTGGAAAAGTTTAATTTTGAAGTGAAAATTGGGAGTAATTCCAAATTACGACCCTCGGGCACGTAGTACTTTTCAAAGATTTCTCGGGCAATTATTGTATATTATTTGGAGCTGGAATATGATCCTTGACATTGTTTTTGATTTTGGTCTACAGGAGCAACCAAAGAGACCATGCTACTCCATCACCTCCTTTGCTATTTGTGGTGCTTTATAGCCCATTCAGATTTCGCTATTTATGATAATAAATATCATGATAAAGAACAACTTGACGCTACTTTAAAATGATATTTATTTTTTCATCTTTATTAATTAGAAGTATTATGATAAATGGCGTTATCTGAATAGGGTATTAGGGTGATTTTATTCAACAAAACTACAACCAGGCTATCTTGAAAGCCACGTGCTTTTTTAAATATTTTTTTGAAGAGCACAAGGTGAAAGAATCATGGGATAAAAAGAAAAGTAGATGATAATTTTGCTTACTTATGCTGAATAAATAACTTAAGGGAAATTGAGACGACTCTGCAGTACACATAGGCCACTTCGGCCTCAGGCTGAATAAATAAGTTATAGGAACGCGTTCATTAAACTAAACCATTCTTTCAAGAGCAAATAACTCGAAAACAAGCCTCACTACACAGTCAGTTTTTATCTTTGCTCAGTTGCAGCATGCACAAAAGAATCCTTTTCAGATGTTCTGTGCATTTATAAATTATTATTTGTATCGCCAAAAACGCGAGGTGAGATCTAGCACGGCTATTGCGGTAGCCATTTTGGAACTCTGTCTTGATTGTCTTCAAATTTCAGCACTGTACGAAAAAGATTATCTCACATTTGGAATTTAAGAAATGGGAATAGACAAACATGTGGAGAATTTGGAGTTAATTGAATATTTACCTTTTGGTGGTTAAGGTGGTTATATAACAAAGCCACAAATGCCCATCTTGGAAACCACGTGCTTTTTCTAGTGATTTTTCTAGAGCACGAATTGCACGAATTACTTATGCTAAACAATCGACCTTTATTTCAGCATTGTACGAAAATTATTACGTTAGATTTGAACTTTTGATAATAGGAGTAGAAAACCGTGTGGTGAATTTGAAATTCACCACATGGCTTGATTGTATAATCACCTTAAACATTTAATCCAGTGCTGAATTTCAAATTCACCACTCGTTTCCGACTCTCAATTTTTGAAGTCCATATCAGACGTACTAATGTTCTTACATTGTGAACGGATGAGTTCCGGGAAATAGATAAGCCGGCTGGTATTGACGACGTCCGCGACGGTTCTAGTTCGTTTCTTGGAAATCTACTTCACCATGTTTATTCTGGACATACATGCACTGCGAGTGACTTCAAAGTATTTCTTGAAGGTTAGGTGGCGGTCGACGGTGACACCAAGAAGTTTCACGCAGTTCCTTGTTGGTATGGTGTTTCCATTCAGGGTGATGGGTCGGCTGGGAGGCCGGTGGCTGGATTTCACTGGGAGCTGGTCATTTGGCATAACGGACATAATTGAGAACAGCGACAAAAGTAAGGGTCATTTGGCATAACGGACATATGTTTTATTGTATTCATAAAATTAGTTACTAGATTAAGTAGTGCTGAAAATAGACCCGGAATGGTGAATATAACACAGCTCGATAAAAATATATAAAAAGACGTAACCCTTTCGAAGAAAGTATGCATTAGGCGAGAATAAAGCAAGGATAAATGTTATCTTTCCATTGGAAATAAAGCATTAAACGTGATGCGTTTACTCGGGTTGAGGCAAATGTGGATGTGATCCCTTCTTTAAAAGTAGGCAATGGTGGATGTAATCCCTTCTTTAATAGTAGTTGCTTCCTTAGATTAAGGCAAATGTGGATGTGATCCCTTCATTAAAAATAAGCGCTTGCCCGTATTAAGAAAATGGTGGATGGAATCTCTTTTTTTAAGTAGGTGCTTGCTCGGATCAAGGTAGTGATAGATGTGATCTTTTCTTCAAAAAAGGCGTTTTCCCGGGTTACGGCGATGATGGATATGACCCCGTCTTTAAAAGTGGGCGCTCACCCGGATGAAGACAATGGTGGATGTGATCACTTATTTAAAAGTAGGCGCTTGTCCGGATTAAGGCAATGGTGGTTGTGGTTCCTTCAGTAAAATTAGACACTTGCCCGGATTAAGGCAATAGTGGATGTGATACCTTCTTTAAAAGTAGATGTTTTTCCACAATAAGACAATGATAGATTTGATCCCTTTTCAAAAGTAGAGGAGATTATCTTTACGTAAATATGAGTTTGTTCAGAATACGATGTGGTTCATCCTTTGGATGTAGGAGTTTTCCTGGAATAAGGGGGTGAATTTAATCCCGGGCGTTGACCTGGGTAAGGCAATGGTGAATATGATTCCTTTTCGGAAAGTAGGCGTTTGCCTGAATTGAGACGATCTTGGATTTAATCCATTCTTCAAAAGTAGGTATTTGTCCGGAATCAAGAATCTTTTATTTGAATGTAGACGTTTTCATGGAATAAGTCAATTACGGATGTGTTTGTTGCAGTTCAAAATTATGCCAATTGTCCGTTATGCCAAATGACAGTTATGCCAAATGATAGTATGCCAAAAGGCCCTTATGCCAAATTACCTAGGCTCGATTTCACGCGCTTGTCCATCGCCATTTGGTAGCCGGCTGAATGGGCCCACTTTGCAACTTTGTTCATGGCCGCTTGGGCCTTCAATCTGATAGCCTTGCCTTGCTTACCTACGAGCACTAGCAGAATGTTATCCGCGTAAACAAAGATTGTGTACGCGTCGGACCCGAAAGGAGCATAGCGAACGAGGTGATCTGACTAGCTACAGAACGACTAGGAGTGTGGCGAGGGACGTGGGGAGAAAACGAGAATGAAGAGATGTTAAGTAAATATATGAAATGAATGAGGATTTTGGAGGCAGAAACTTCTTCCAGGATGTCAACTGCTGCTGGTACACGTTTTGGTTCACTTCGGCGAATTACTTGTATCGGCCACCGAATATCCAGTCCATGGTGGCCGGTGTTGTCTGGTGTACCTCTTGAAGAGCGATCGCAGCAGGTTCGTAACTAAATACAAGCAGCTCAAAGTCGCATAAGTTGTACAGGTAGCCATTGACGTTCCATGGGAGTGCCATCGTAGTTCCGCTGAGATTAGCTCCAGTCCTTGTGAGGGATGTTTTCGTCCAAGGGGTTGTTCGCCAGTACTGGCTGGGGTGCAGCATCCACACTGACAGGGCCGTGGGTACTCGGACACCCATCTGGTGATTGCGTGGAACCGAATTGTGTAAGATGTGAGTGGGTGGTTGGTTGGAGAAGAGTGTAGTTGGAGTAACTGATACCAATGCTAGTTTCGCTATTGTTCATAGCTTCTCGTTTGGTTACCTTCTCTGTTAGGGTCGACACTTTGCTTACCAGGTCCTCGATTGTAACGCTCCTCTGGACAGCCTCCATTCGGTTTCTGACTCCTGCTTGCTTGGTCCTGTTTGCCGCTTGAAGATCGCCGATTCACTTCTTGAGCTCCTCGATTATGTGGTCCTTGCTCGAAACTGTAACCTTTTACGAATGATCCAGTTTGACCGGACCCAGAGCGTGCTTCAATCTCCCGTCGGGCATGGAGGTATGAGACACCTCGGTCGACTTGACGCGTTAAACTGCAACCTCCTTGAGGTACTCGGGGCACTTCCGGCTCGACGTAGGGTGGAAGTTGCTTCGACTGAATTTGCATGCTTGTTGGTCTGTGAAGTGCGGGCGACGTCTGGGAGGTTTTTATGCAAATTGAACCTGAACCGAGCAAAAATTAATAACTTATTAATAACAAATTCTATTATCCGGTTATCAGACATTTTGATAACTGAATTTGTTATCATTTTGGCTGAATTAACAGCCAACATAACAAAAATGATACCAGAATTTTGCTCCTGAAATAACTAAATGAAAACAAATTAAGTTATCACTGATACCAAATTGATAACACATTTTGTTATACATGTTATTCACTCAAATAACTAATTTAGTTATTATTTAGTTATCAGCCATCACTGTTTTATCGACCAAAATACTTAAATCTTCTTTGCCGACTTCGTTACGCATTGAAAAAAATGTTGGCATTCACTGGGATTCGAACTCGAATCGAATGATTGTACGGCGTCGTCTCTAGGCACTCACCCAATTACGCTTTCTTGAGGAGCAGGAGAGAAGAGCACTACGCTTTCTACGATCTTGCATTTACTGAAGACTATTTATAATCAAATCAGGATACCACTTATAACCACTTATGTAAATAACAGTCGGCTGGACAGAGTGCAAAGCAGAATAACTTATTAATAACAAACTTAATTATCCAGTTATATTGATAACTAGAATTGTTATCATTCTGGTTGAATTACAAGTCAACATAGCAAAAATTATAACCGCAATGAATTTCATTCAAAATAGCGAATCGGCAATCAATTAGGATAAATACGGTTCATCGTCCTTTTATTGAATACATTTTGTTTTCAGTTGTGACCAATTAAATAATAGGCTTAGGTTAGTTTTTCTCTCTTATATTATCAATCATTAGGTTGCTAGCAGTACCATGCTGTAAATCGATTTCGGTTATAGGTTTTATTCAAACTAAACCACAGCCTTGCATTTCACAGTGAAATGTTTCATGTTTTCATATGCATATATAAACATAAACACTGCTGATCCCAGGAAGAATTATTCCGTGAAAAAATGTTGCTATTCGGTGGATGATCCAGGACCGGACAGTTTTCGGGGGGCCCGAAATGTACGAAAAAGGTTGATTTTGGTACATAAGGTTATGTGGCCATTTCGTATGGCTACCTAGTCCACAACGCGCATTTTTGCTTACAATGTCAGCCGGGTCGACTAATTAAACATATTTTTTGGGCTACTGTGATGGTCCATTCAAACACCTTCCAAAGGATTTTCTATTTCACATTTCGATATTCCTATGAGTCGACCGTCCTTTCAACATCGACTATTGGAGGTTTGACTGCAGATGATCTTGCTCGTTAGGTTTAAACTGTCAGTTGAGCAATTACTCTTTGGTTGAGCACATTAATAAATCGACTAAAGTGCGAGCATAATTGTTTTCTCTACAACACACCAGAACGTTGAAATTTCTTGATTATCCGACACTTCCAGTTAAATTTTCCGCTTCCCCATATACATAAGCACTGTAGATCCCAAAACGAATTATATTGCGGTTAGTCAATACTATTCACCGTTCCTGAATGAGCACATGCCCTTGGATCATATGTTCCGGGAGCTGCAAGGCCATTTTAAATACTTATCAAACTACAACGCTTGGTTCCCAGATACATATTTCATTATTCAACAACACCTGAAATGAAGGTAAAGTTAATAAGCAAAGTATAAAACAGATAGGAAAATTTCAACTTTTGTGGAAATTCCTATGTTGACAGAGAAATAAACAAAACAGTAAATATCGTTAGTAACGAGGAAAATTACAGTCTGCTTAGACGAAAATTTCAGTTCAGTGTTTGGAAACAGCTCTTGTCACATTATTCATAGCATTGGCCGGGTACATTTAGCAGAAGTATTGTGCCTTGTTGACATCTTTCATAATCATTTTTTCAAGGCTTCTACAGATCTGGCATTTATCGGTACAAACCACCGCGTGGCGGTCAAATTTTCGAAATTATCAAAGTAGCTTTTTTGCTACAGGTATGTTTTTCTTAGGCGCCTATCTGGCGCTTATTTTTGGTTGCGTCGAAAAATAAGCGGATGAGTAGATTTCTTTATGCGCTGTACAATATATTTGAAAGAATAGAATGCTTGGCCCGATATCTGAACGACGTGAAATTTAGAAGAAAATGCCTAATTTGTATTGATAATACATTTTGTTATTATTCAGTTATCAGTTAATCACATGATTGATAACTAAATATCAAGTTGATAATAAGGATAACTAATCCTGTTATCAGTTTGATATCATTTCAGTTATCTGCCTTTGCTCGGGGATGCTATCCATCCCTGGAGCGGAATTGTTACATGAAAGGAGAGCAAACAAGAATTCAATCATCGAAAAGGGGCGATCCATATCATCCCTGTCAACAAAAGCATCACGTAGCTCTTGTTCCACCGGCACCGAATCCGAAGTCAAGTATCCACCGCGACGAGCTTTCACGATCTTCGTTTACGGACGACGCGTTGCGCATTCTTCTCCCGACGGGCCACAGACTTTCATTGAAGTTACGCGCGATAAACCTTCAACAAAAGTGCGTCAATATCCGCGTTTCTTCACATTGACCACTTTCTTGAACTGGATCTCGAGCGCGATGTACCGTTTGTGAAGAACGATCGAACCGTGTTTCCGAAATTCTTTGAACGAGGCGGATTTCTTGCGATAAAGTTGTGTACACTCGACATCCCACGGCTTTGTGCATGAAGAGCACTGTCAAGGATCAACTGGGATAGAAACTCGTACTCTTCTCGCGGGGGAAGGGCTTCTTTCAACATTACGCCATCAATGATGGCCTCCGCATATGCATAACATGGGGGTATACCCCGATAGTTATAAGGAAGATGGGCATGAGTATGTTAGGCATACTCGGGAGACGATCCGACTTTACTCCGACCGAACCAAATTTCCTGGGGGCAGAGTCAACGTTGTACAACATGTCGGAGCGTGTATGGGGCCCCTAACGTTGCGGACTCAAAATATCATGAGGAGATAAAGTTATGCTATTTGTAAGAAGTGATCAATATCATGGCCATTAGTTCGTTTTTATCTACATAGCATATCTTGATATTTAAATGATATTTTGGTGCAAATTATTGATATTGTTGTCTGTTCTTTTATCGCTTATATCAATCAAGATCATATCATGTTTTGTTAATTCTTTTCATGTCTTCTGCCCAGGTAGTGGTGCAAGCAGTATTAAGTATTTGTTATGTTAAATTACACCAATCTCATTTGTGTTAGAAATTTATTAGTTTATTAATTGGCTAAGATATTAAAGCTGTAAATTACCCATAATTATCGATTTAAAAAAAGTATTCCCTTTTGTTGATCTACTAATACCTCCACTATTGGTACCGTTCCCTTACCAAAGTGGAAGACGTCCGCACTTGAAGCTTGTTCGATCTAAAATACTAAACTGATTTACAAGATGGTTGACTTATGGCTTTTTTGTCAAATGATCATAAAACCAAACGGCGAATTTCTTCAAGACATATTTGTAAGCATTGTAAGCATGTATTTCGTAAGCATTTTGAAAACCCTGACTAATCCACCTGACAATGTTAGTGCCTTTCTCAAACGAAGTAGAAGGTAAAATGTATATGAGAAAAGTCTGGAATAGGACTGATAGGTAAATAGGCTCAGTATGCATATCCAATTAAACTTAATTCAAAAATCATTTTCTATCGTAAGTTGTTGTAAACAAATCTGATGAGTAGGTAAGTGCCAAAAGAAAAAACTATTTTTATAATGCACATTTGAAATTACTTAGTACTTTGGTCATAATTTTTGATAGTTTGTTGCGTTGCGTTGAATGCAATTTGATGCGAGTAAATCGGTTAAGGGTAAGTGCCTCGAAAATGGACGTGTCTTTTCTCGCGTTTTTGGCGTAAAAAAAAATTAGCCATAACTTCTAATCCCATAGTCCGATCCAGACAATTTTCAATAGGAAACAATAAAACAAGGTTCTTCACCGAATGAGACATATTGTGAGAAAATTGGTTAAGGGTAAGCACCTTTAAAACGAGCGAAACTTTTTTAAGCGTTTTCAGCGAAAGAATCCGGCCAATTTCCATTAGGAAACAATGAGGCAGAACTCCCAGTCGAATGCAAGTTGTTGTGAGCAAATTGGTAAACGAGAAGTGAGCAAACAGTGAACTAAACTTTTTTACGCGTTTTTGGTTTAAAAAAATGGTATTTTGCCCTTAACTTCCAAGCCCATAGTCCGATTCGGTCCGATCCGGTCCGGTCCGATTTTTAATAACAAATGATCTCCAGTCTAATGCAACTTGTTGTGAGCAAATCGGTTAAGGATAAGTGCCCAAAAAGTGAGCTAGACTTTTTTTGCACAAAGACCCACGCACACACATACTCACAGACATCATCTTAATTCATTGAACTGAGTCGATTGGTTATAAAACTATGGGCCTCGGAGCCTGCTATAAAAAGTTTGGTTTTTAGAGCGAACATATAGCCTTTACTCGTACTTAGTGTACAAGAATAATGAATAGAATAATGCCTTACACTCGCTTGTATGAGTGTACTCCCCAACATATCCGGTCTCAACTGGTCAGGTCTGTTTTAGTTCCACTGTTTGATTATGCTGATATTTTGTTTGGCCTTGTTACTAGGACACATTTAAAAAAAACTAAACCAAGTATTCAACGCTGTGCATTTAATCTGATAAAAGTTTGATCATTCATCTAATTATATAAAAGTTCAAGTCTGATTTTATGAGTCATTTAAAGATTAGAACCTGTATCCATTTTTAAGATACTCGTTCTCCTCAAGGTTCAATACTTATCCTTCCTGAATATTTCACAAACAAGACTCCTTCCGCCTACTAGCTATAAAAGTTTGGAACGATTTACTTAGACATTAAAGGTGCGGAAGAAGTTTTTCTTCATTTAAACGGAATCTAAATACATATCCTATGCAGTATGTAGTTATTGCTATTAGACGTAGCATAGTAGCAGTGATTATGACCTTCTCGTGCATTATAAACAACACAATTTATCAATCAAATACATTATCGGAAAATTAGTTGAAATGCTGAATTAGTTGTGTATTTACAAAATGGTATAACATTAGGGTGGTTCAAAAAATCGATTTTGCTCCACAGTGCTCATCTGATTCTTTACTATGTTCTGAGTGTCCTCTGAAAATTTGAGCTCATTTGGATTAAAACTGATTTAGCACAAGCCGTTTCAAGTTTGCATGCAAATTAGTATGGGGAAATTTATTTTTTCATTATACTGTTAATGACGTTTCCCCATTAAGCGCAGGTTAAAAGAAAACCTACATAGCTAGAAGGGATACTCAACAGCTTTCACCCAACGAAAACCGCATGTTGATTAATCGTCCCAATAATTAGTAATCGATTTTAAGACAGGTTGCGAATCTTTAGTCATGATCGTTAAACTTCTTTGAGGGCATCACTGAAATGTGCAGTGCAACATAGTAGCCTGAATTTGTGTGTGCTATCTTTCGCGCCACGAGCAGCAATGTTGCCTGTTGATGAGTTATGCAATTAGCTCCAGAAAACCACGGTATAGATTAAATTCGATTACTAATTATTGGAACGATTAATTAAGACGCGGTTTTCACTGAGTGAAAGCTGTTGAGTATCCCTTTTAGCTATGTAGGTTTTCTTTTAACAGGCGCTTGATGGGGAAGCGTCATTAACAGTATAATAAAAAAATAAATTACCTCATACTAATTTGCATGCAAACTTGCAACGGCTTGTGCTAAATCAGTTTTAATCCAAATGAGCTCAAATTTTCAGAGGACACTCAGAACATGGCAAAGAATCAGATGAGCACTGTGGAGCAAAATCGATTTTTTGAACCACCCTAGTATAACATACTAAGTAAAGCGTTATTAGCATGCGCGCTTTATTCGAGCTGTTTTGATTATTCGATTAAGCTGTAGAAGCGTTATGGCGTTATGCGCCGTAGATTGCATGCTACCAAAGGTTGCGCTCCATTACTAAAGTTAAATATTTAAGGTGACTTGCGGTGGCACTCCAATCTTTCTGTAGTTGTACCATAAAAATCATCAACTCAATATTAGTAGTCGTGAGAAACTTGACACAGACAAACTTGAGGCAGACAAAAATAAACCCTTTTTTGTTAACATCCGATCACCGTAAACATTGCATTAATGTGATCGATTTCAGTCTGAGTTGCACAAGAATTACGCAATACGGTTTAACTCTGCGGTTTAACTATGTCATAAACTATCGAAATGTGTCCGAAAATCAACAAATTTGCTTTGATTTACGTTGATATTTATGTGTTATGTTTTCATTATGCTAGCTGTTTATGTTCACATCTTGCGACATTGTTGCCAGCTCTTCAAACACACAAATAGCATAATTGAAATTTACTGCGTTTTCTCTTTCATTTTTCAAGACGTTCCAAAGTAGAATAATAATGATATAATTACGACATTAGTAGATAACAGGTTGGAAGGAGATTTATTATTTTTTCGATATTTTACATGTTTTCACTATGATTTCACAGTATTTTATGTTGACAGCACTGTCTGCTGCGATAGGGAATGATCAATGATTGCTTGCATACGACGCTGCCGGCGACGTGCAACCGACGACAACAACGCATGCGCGGTGGGAGGAGGAATTTTTTTTCACTTAGTTTTATTTTTATTGAATCGACGCTAAATAAGCGCTGAATGATTCGATAATTTACCAACATGTAGATTAAGATTCAAACTTAGTTCTGATACTTTTTCTAGTGAAAGGATAATCAGGTGTAACGGAAATAAGCTGCTTAGTGCTAATCGGAGTGAGAAGGTGGGTAATTGTAAGATTGTGTTGGTGAGCCGCAAGGTAGCCATTCTGAATGACACCGTAAGAGGCCTTAATCGAGTAGAAGAGCTTGCATGGGTTACAAGGGTTATCACTCAGTCATTATGTTGCAATATTTAGATTTTTTGGATTGCGCAATCGTTATAAAATTCAATAGTGATCAACTGCGCTTTATCTCCTGCCGAATCGGTTGAGAATTACTGTGTGAAAAATTGGCTAATGTTTTTTATGGCAACTATGTACACACAAACAATGTCATACATACATTCACACGGATAGACAGACATTTGCTCAGTTCGTCGAGCTGAGCCTTCTATAAAAAGTTCGTTTCTAGAATGAAATGATAGCGTTTTCGGTACAACTTAGTTGTACGAGAAAGGCAAAAACATGTCAATCTGATGTTCATTCCACTGTTTCTGATAACATGAATATAGGAGCTGTGAGAAGAACCGCGACAGAGAGTCTACAGCAGAAATTTCGAACAATAGTGTCTGATTTCAGTAGCATGTTCTGGTATTCCTAAATGCTCTTTGCCTTATCCAATTCACAAGAATTACGAATTCTACACCACGAAGTTTAATCATTTATGTATGTACACCGGTGTTAAATATTGTTCTAAATCACGACAAGCACGAACTTGTTGAGAGATCGTATAACATGCTCACACCATCAGCACTTTCCAACACCTTCACCCATCCATTCACGAAACGTGTCGAGAAACTCCAAAATAAAACGCCCTCGAAACGAGGGCGCTTGTCAAACAAGCGAATTAATTCAGAGAAGCATAATTTAATTAATAAAATTTCTTCTTTCCTCTCCTATCCCGCAGGCAGCTAAGACAGCAGTGAATCATCCGAAGCACGCGAAAAGTGCGTCTTTCTCCGTCGTCAAGTTACAAACCCTCGGAGCGGGGTGGGCATCAATCATAAGGATAAATAGCTGAAACGTTGTCATCGTGGCCGCCGTGGCAGGAAGCAGAATGGAGCTTTCGAGGATAAAATTTTTTTTCGCCGGATTGATACTCCAGCTGTTGTTCACGATTGCTGTTCCGCTGCCCTACAACAGTGAGTATTTCTTCCGACTAGCGTTAGAGGTATTATGGCCCACTCAACACCAGCAGCATGATGTGTTTGCAAAATTTATTCGCTAACATTCATCATCGCCATTTCGTCGTAGCTCGTAAGAACTGCGATAATCGAGCCAGCAGCCAGAGCGTATAACGCAACGGTGGAATTGTTTCCGGGGTAGAATTTTAATTGGTGAACATTAGTTCGCTGATGAAGAGAAGTTGGAATAATTTATACTGGCGGGAATTAATTATCTGATGACAGTTATCGATACGAGGTATTGTGGAAATGATCTTCTATTCTACGACCAAGTATCGTTTAGCATTATTTCTGGATTATTATGTATCAAAGGAAGGCACATAGCCATAGGAAATTGAAAAGCTTCCTTGAACTGTGAGAATCATTCATGTGTTTACTTTTAAACCGAAACAGAAGTCAATCTTGTGTGACATCCATTTATATTAGTTTGAGTTATGATCCTGGCTTTCACCATCGTATAGAAGCGGATTCCTGCTTGCCTTGTTATGCAAATGCTGTCTCGTAGAAGCCATAGAATCATAAATGAAATTCTGTGACTACAAAGCTGAATATAATGAACTAACGTTTCAGACTTCTTCATTTCCACAAACTACTCTGACATAAACTACCAAAACGATCTCTTCCGTTTCTATTCCTGTCATTTGCATACTGAAAGGAGTGAATCATCATTTTTCAGCTGGAAAATTTACACTTGTCATAGGCAACCAGTTTTCCGAATTGGCTTTCTATTCCAACACACTCCCTACATTAGTGTAACCGCAAAGCTCCGTGACACGTACCGACATGGATAGGTACCGGGTGACCTCCACCCACACTGACCCTCTATCCAACGGCGGAATGCGTATGTTTGTTCTCTCCCTAAACTCCCGAAATATGCAGCCGTATTCGGTGGCTTGCCCACTTTATCAAAATCTATGTAGATTTGTGGCATTATAATTTGAATCTAAAGCAGCACACACAGGAGCGTTTGGCTTCGGATGACATCCGCTCTCGTGGGCCGTCGCCTGCAGGATCATCGGACTGGGGGTGTTTGCTTGGTTTGGTTGGTACACAGCGCCACTACCTTCTCATCCAACCACTGACTAAGCTGATAGCCTGTGCTGTTTGTGTGTGGTTCTTTGGCTACGGTCGATGAAGTGGTGTCTGCCTGCATACATGTGAATGAGGGTGGTTGGCCAGCCGCCTTCTGGATCCATTGACGTACGGAGTCCGATTCTTGAACGGAGTGTTGCTCCAACGGAGATGGAACCCGAAGTTCAGCAAGCCATAGATAATCTTGCTCCTTCATATTGGATAAACAGATGTCATGTCAGATGCCATAACCATAAATTATCACTGCGCTCTCTGGGTCATATTTCCGTGTTGCGGATACCCAATCTGGAGCGAATGGCTACATCGCCCTTTAGGTGTACGGGGAGCAGAGTGGAAAACTGGAATAGACATATATTTCCGAACGATTTCCTCTGGCTTCTGGCTGAAGAGCTTCTGTATCAATTCTTTATAATATAGATATGTTATATGTATGTGTAGCACGCAAAAGCCGCCGATGCCGGATGATCTATCATTCTCGTTCAAAAAGGTTTACCGTGCGGAATCTATACCCATCTAGCACTAAACTCCGTCTGGTTGATTTATGTTAAATTTTATTAAGCAAAAATTAAATATGAACATGAGCATTAGCATGAATGACCTCTCACAGTTACTACTTAGTTATTTCCAGGTCAGCTGCTATTACACAAAGGGCCAACATTATCTTCAATGTGTAAACACTGGTTACCCAAAATTAGGCTGCACTGCCAGCCAAATGCAATTCAAATGTTTTTTTTTTTTTGAAAAACATATGGTCAAACACAAAGGGGTGTTAGTGACAAAAACTTAGTTTGGAGAAAAATGGGTGCAATAATATCAATATTTTTTTCGTTTCATACCAATTGTATGGAAGATAGAAAAAATACTAATTTTCTGTGAATTTTGACATTTATTATAAACATCTGTTTTAACGACTCTCTGTCTCAATTTAGTAAAAGGAGTATGTTATTTACCCAACGTTTCGACACGGGGATTGTGTCCTCATCAGGGGGAAAATACTGTCGTTTTTTCGTATTGTTTGGTCTAACAACTGTTTCGGTTGAAAATTTTGTTTGCTGGTACATTGCTTCGGAAAATGCGCTTGTATTAGTGCGTGTTTTCTTTTGTTTCGGACAACAGAACGATCGCGCGATCTGCCGAAATATTGTGTTCTGTGACAATATGTCTGCTAGAAGGTTTCAAATAAGAAGGTCTAGGCTTATGTGGGAAAATTATAAGCTAAGTTTTGGAAGCATTCGGGGACATTATTCATTTTGAGAAAATATCCAAACTTTTTTGCAATCTACTACAAATGACACGAAGGCTTCGCTCTTTGGGTGAGAGGCTCGTGTCATCTGTAAACAAAGATTTTTGACACCCTGGTGGTAATCAGGTAAGTCAAAAATAAAAATGTTATTTAACAGCGGCACTCTAGGAGTTAACTTTCTGGAATCAGTATGGCAAAAGGCATCTAAGGTTCAATTTCTCAAAATTAAGCACTTTCATCGAAAAAAATATTTGGTAGGCGTAGTAGCGGACACCTTACTACATAACCGATTCCAAATAGTTTTTCATGAAAAGTTCATTGTTTTGAGAAAACCCGGCGTCAAAATTTTCTTGACCTAAAAGTCGGTCAAGCAATTACTGAACAATGACATCGATTTCGTCCCAGGCTAAACTGACTTCTAAAAAACAAGTTAAGTATTTAAATACGTACTAGCTCTTCATAAAACAAAATCTTGTCACTGAACAAATTATCCAGCTTGAAATATAGACAGGTAGAAAATCCCGGGTTTTACTGGTGATATTCAAAAAGCAAGACAAGGATATGGATAGGTTCCCGTTGCATGGATACGGATCAGCGTTGCATGGGTTGTAGGACAAAAGGTCGAATGTCAAAATGTCGAAGGTCAAAACGTCGAAGGACAAAAGGTCGAAGGTCAAAAGGTCGAATGGACAAAAGGTCAGGGTCGAAAGGTCGAAGGGACATAAGGTCGAAACAAAAAAACTGCGTCAAAAGGTCGAAGGACCAAAAGTCGGAAGGACCAAAAGTCGGAAGGACCAAAAGGTCTTTCTTTTTTCTTCCTTCTTCCTTTATCCCTCTTCCTTCATCCGTTTCATTCCTTCAATCCATTTCCCTCTTTTATTTTTAATTACTTTCTTCTTCCTTCCATATTTCACCTTCTTTATTTCTAACTTCTTTCTTTTTTCCTTTTTTTCTTCCTTCTTTCCTTCATCTTTCTTCCTTTTTCCACCTTGTTTCTTTCTTATTTTTTCCATCTTTTTTCATTCTTTCTTCCTACATGCTTTCTTCTTTTTCCTCCTTTCTTCTTTACTCCTTATTTCTTCTCTTTTTCTTCTTTCTCTCTCCCCCTTTTTTTCTTCCTTTTGCTTCCTGCTATTCTTCCTTCTCTCTTTTTACTTTCTTCCATTTTTTCTTCTTTACGCTTTCTTTCTTTTTTTCTTTCTCTTCCTTTTTTTCTTTTTTTCTCCTTCTTTCATCATTCTTTCCTCTTTTCTTCTTCCTTTCTTCTTCCTTACTTCCGTTTTTCTTCTTACTTTTTTCCTACTTTTTTCCATCTTTCTTTTTTCCTTCTTTCTTTTTTCTTCCTTCCTTTCTTCTTTCTTCCTACTGTCTTTCTTCGTTCTTCTTTCTTTTTTTTTCTTTCTTTCTTCCGTCTTTATTCCTTCTTTCCACCTTCCTTCTTCCTCCTTTTTTCCTCCTATTTTCCTTCTTTCTTCCGGTATGACGGCGGTATGACGGCGAATGTGAACAGTTAGTGGAAGAGAAGAATGCAGCATGGGCGAGATTGCTGCAACACCGCACGAGGGCGAACGAGGCACAATATAAACAGGCGCGGAACAGACAAAACTCGATTTTCCGGAGGAAAAAGCGTCAGCAGGAAGATCGAGACCGTTAAGAGACGGAGCAACTGTACCGCGCTAATAACACACGAAAGTTCTATGAGAAGTTGAACCGTTCACGTAAGGGCCACGTGCCACAGCCTGATATGTGTAAGGTCATAAACGGAACCTTCTTACGAACGAGCGTGAGGTGATCCAAATATGGCGGCAGCACTACGAAGAGCACCTAAATGGCTATGTGGCAGACGAAGATGGCGGTATGGTGATGGACCTGGGAGAACGCGCGCAGGACACAATTTTACCGGCTCCGGATCTCCAAGAAATCCAGGAGGAGATTGGCCGGCTGAAGAACAACAAAGCCCCTGGGGTTGACCAACTACCAGTAGAGTAATTAAAACACGGTGGTGAGGCACTGGCTAGAGCGCTGCACTGGGTCATTACCAAGATTTGGGATGAGGAAGTTTTGCCGCAGGAGTGGATGGAAGGTGTCGTGTGTCTCATCTACTAAAAGAGCGATAAGCTGGATTGTAGCAACTACCGCGCAATCACATAGCTGAACGCCGCCTACAAGGTACTCTCCCAAATTTTATGCCGTCGACTAGCACCAATTGCAAAGGAGTTCGTGGGGCAGCACCAGGTGGGCTTTATGGGCGAACGCTTCACCACGGACCAGGTGTTCGCCATTCGTCAATTACTGCAGAAATGCTGCGTATACAACGTGCGCACACATCATCTATTCATCGAATTCAAAGCCGCATATGATACAATCGATCGGGACCAGCTATGGCAGCTAGTGCACGAACACGGATTTCCGGATAAACTGACACGGTTGATCAAAACGACGATGGATCGGGTGATGTGCGTCGGAAGACTGCGGTGGGCCGGGCACGTAGCCAGAATGTCGGACAGTAACCCGGTGAAAATGGTTCTCGACAACGATCCGACGGGCACAAGAAGGCGAGGTACGCAGCGGGCAAGGTGATCGATCAGGTCGGTCTTAGTCTGAATAAATAATAAAAACACGGCAAACTACGGTGGGCTGGACACGTTGTTCGTATGCCGGAAGAAGTGATAAATGAAGTGACGATAATATTTATTAGAAAACCCGGAAGAGGCCGCAGGCTTCGTGGAAGGCCGCGTACACGATGGCTTTTTGCTGTTGAAGAGGATCTGAGGGCGCTCAATGTTCAGGGCGACTGGAAGCGATTGGCCCAGGATCGAGTTCAGTGGAGAAGGATACACCATTCGGCGTAGGTTCATCGAAGAGCTGAACTGCCGTTCTACGCATAACTGTCCCAGGTACATAGGAATCCGAGCAAACTTAATGACCATTAAGTAAGAAAAAAAAAACAAATAACTATGGCGGAAAACCTTATGGACCATTTAACGTTTATAGTGTTCAAAATATGGTCTGCCTTCGAAAATTCCTCCACAAATTCTTTCTGAAATTCCTTCAGAAATTCTTTTGGGTGCTTCTCAAGGATTTATCAAAATTGGCGTGTATATTCAAATTTCTGGGAAAATATTGACATATGTTGACATATGTACCCTATCGTGCCAGTAGATATAAGTCTTCACATATCTAGCATTCTAGGCACCCCGGGCTCCTCAAGACGAACGATAAGTCGTATGATATCACCTAAACTCGACCGCCCAAGGGACTTAAACTGATAACAGTGTCGTAACCCGGACGAGGTTTCTAAGCTCGACCGTTCGTCGCATCAATAAATACTCAGCAAACTGCACTCCGTCGTCGATTTGTCTAACACCGACTCGAAAAACTGTAAACATTTTTGCGTTATCTCTATACACGCTAAATTGAGTTACTCAATATATAAGTGCATGTCATTAGAACATATGTGAAATGTAGATTACAAGGAAATGCTGATAATGATATTTTTCATTAATAATTTTTTCATAACTCCTTAATCCAATCTTATTCACTACATTCTTCCCCTCCTCTACTCTTGAGATGTTCTACACTTGGAATGCCAATATTGCAAATATATTTGGTTGATGAATAAACATCAATTCGATTCCTTCTGAACTTTTTGTACGTTTTGAACACTTGCAGTAAATGAGTCATGTTCGGGATTTAAGTCAAAACGGTAAATAGTAGGTAGATTTTCAGCTGTTTCGTAAAACTAACTTTTACTCGGCAAGCTTTGTTACGCCTCAATCATTACGTTAGCTACGTAAAAATTCCCCTCACCTACAAAACTGTTTTTTTTTTCATTTAGTGCGTTTTTCAACATTTCAATCTACATGAGATCGGTGGTTCTAGTGGCTACCGCTTCTGCCTTATAAGCAGGAGGTCGTGAGTTCAATTCCAGGCTCGTCCCTTTCCTACTTTGTATTTCTATCTTAGTTCTTTCTGTGTTTCACGTTCTACCAAAACGATTCCTACTGTTATAACCTTCCACACAATCCCAAAACCTCCCGTGGCACGTATGAGAGGTCGTAGAGTTCTCTGCATCTTTCTCAAGTAGGTGTCCAACTAACCATCCTTCCCCTTCCTCAGCATTCGCAAGGACGTGGCCAGGACAAATCTCGACTATTGGAGGGTGCATTTCTTCCATCTAAGAGATAGTGATTAGTCCCACATCAATATCTGTGGTAACGGATGAAAGTGATGCTACTCTCATACAATAGTCTTGGCCTGTACCACCTACGAATTTGTGCGAATTGCTCAATGCTAATGCTAATGCTAGTGCGTTTTTTAACATTTCAATCTAATATTGTACCGCGCATAAAAAATCTACTCCTCCCTTATTTTTAAACGCAACGAAAAATAAGCGCCAGATAGTCGCCTAAGAAAAACATACCTGCAGAAAAAAAAGCTACTTTGATATTTTTGAAAATGATTGCTTCGATAGCACGTGCTTTTTGTACTGCGGAGAAATTTTTCACACCTATGACAGCCTTGAAAAATGATTACAAAAGTTGTCATTTTGTGGAAAGGCACAATACATTGTGCGTGTATCTTTTACGGGGGGAAATCTTTAAAGAAAACGCAATGGTTTCAACCTGGGACGGGACTTGCAAAAAGGAAAAAATGTAACTTCATCTGCAACCAGCTAGCGCTGTCACGAATTGTCAGATGCAATCAGCACCTTTTTGTGTGAAAGTATTGGTATCCCTCAAAAAGTTTTCCGAATGATTTTGTTTTACGAGTACTTTTTCACTTTGAAAAGTATTCTAGAATACCCGGACATCTTAATATTGAACTTTTATGAATACGTGCTTTATTCCCGATAGGAAAATCTGGGAACAAAAATCTATAACAAAAGGTCTATACCATTTTCCCTTTTGGATTAATTTTAACGAAATGTTGGATAAGATGTTGTACATATGCAAAAATCGAGTTTTCAAACAGGGGTCATATACCCGGAAATAGGAAAGCAAGTTTGATTGAACCCGATTTGTGTTCAACCAAAAGACTAGAATGAAAACACGAGCTTCGAAAGCATTCCAAATTTGTCATTGCGGAATATAAAATGTTGAATGGTCCTCTGCCGCCAAAATTATGTTTTAGACGAGCATCTGAATATGAATCTCATGCGTAAAATCCCCAAAATAACAATTTTATCATACATCACAAAAATGTTACCACTCTGTGACTGGCATCCGGGTCCGCTCACTAAATTGTCGACATATTATACGGGCTTCCTAGGATTCTGTTGAATAGATAAAAGCTTTCCCTTCTCATATTCGTTCGCCTGGCCGATCTCTTACGGTTGTCATGATAAATGCTTTTCTCGTTCTCCTGTTGCTCAAATATGAATGCAACCCGGCGGGGAACTGAGCCAAGTCAAGCCATTCTCAACAGGCATTAAAATGGCGCTGCTACATATTGGGGGAACCCCTCAGCCAACCCGACCGTTGTTCGTTGGTTGACTGACTGAAACCCACATTTCGTGCACAAATTTTGCCCATTTTCGGAACGTTTTTCGACAAATTTTGCGCTCTCCGGCCCTCGCGACCAACGACCAACCCACCCCGCGCCCGTTCGACTCCTAGTTGGGGGCAAAGTAGGATTTACATGCAAATGTCAGTTCCGGAGAGCATTTGCCTGTAAGCCGTCATTTGTGTTTCCGCTTAACCAGTATGGAATTTGATTAGCACAATTGTTGACTGTTCTGTGCCCGGGTACGAGTGTAAGTTTGTCTGTCTGGAATACAGCGGCCCCGGTCCTGCCTCCAGCCAGCAGCGCGGGGGAAATAGACCACGGTTTTCAATTCCTCTCGGTTGCTAACGAACGAGTATTGTGTTATTTTCGGTGACGGTTGCTGACAGCCTGCAGCAGCGCGCGGTTTGCTTGCCTTTTGGGGTCCATGTGCACATTTTCACGTGGAAAATATGGCGCAGTAATCGTGGACAAGTAGGTTGAACACCGGATCAGTACCATAAGGCAGATATAGCTACCAATTGAATCCAATGTTAGGTATACTACTTAGGATGAACGGAGATTCAAAATTTAGCACTAGAAGGCAGAATGCACGATTGTTAAGTTTCACTTTGCGCAATGATGGTTTGATTCAGGAGGTAATAACAAAACAGCGAGAGTCGAAAAAGCAAGCTTTTCTTGATAGATACGAAATCAGGGTTGAGGCAGATGTTCCCCCATCCTATCGTTGTTGTATGCTCTATTGTTGCGGTAGTGTAAAAATGGTTAACAACATTGTGCATCTGTTAAACCTTTTCAAATTAACCACAGAAACACTTTTCTTCCGACTACCTACACCCAAAAAACAAATCTGACAATTATTGTATAAAATCTGGGCATATACAATTCTGTAAGCAAATGTTGTATTAAATGTTACAAATGTTGTATTAAAATAATACAAATCTGTATTATTTTAATACAATATTGTATAAAAAGCTTACAGAATTGTATATGCCCAATTACATATTTTACAATTACATATTATACAGTTTCTGTAAGGTTCTTATGCAGAACTGTATTAAAATCTGCCATCCCCTAGTTGGGTGTACCACTGTACCATTCACATAATTGATATATTTTTCCTTTGTTGCTATTATTACGATAGTGATAAGATGCTTTTGTTTTGATATCACCTTCCATCATTAAGAAATACATGCAATACCCCAACAACAGCACTCAGCACACAACAATTACTGCATCATACCCAGGAATAATTTAACCGGTGTCAGCAAAAGTGGTACATTGAGTAAACTTTACAGGAGACGCATTTTTTCAAAAACTTCGAATACCAAATTCAAATTTGCAATTTTCTGTAACTTAACTGTACCAACATGTTATGACTGATGTACCTAAATGTGGTATTGAAAAATATGCAAAGTTTTTTGACCAATTTCAAGTTCATTGGAACAAAATGCACATGTACCACTATTAATGGGAATAAAATAAAACAAAACCGAAAACCGTTGCCAGTAAAAGTGGTAGATGTACTTCTGGGTGTCCCAAAGTTGCATAAAGTCAAGAAAGTTGGAGGTTCAACCTTCAAATGATAGCTTAGGGTGTAGCAAAAGTAATATTCTACGACAACTCTGGGAAATGACATTTTGGGGTATCCACGACGCTTTGTATGAAGCAGAGTCCATTTTTTCCTTTCTTGTATACTAAGTATACGGAAAGGCTGTAGGAGAGAAGGCTCGAAAATCCATAATGTTATATAATCGACTCAGCTCGACGAATTGAGGTGATGTCTGTATGTGTGTATGTATGTATGTGTGTGCACAAGTTTTATAATTAGCTTTCTTCAGTAGTGCGTTATGCACCATTCCCACCTAAAGCATTGTTTTTATTTTAGAAAAAAAATCTTTGAGAGTATCGCACTGCGAGAGCAACTGAACTGCCATGGTTTTGATTAGCAGTAAATTTCAAAATTATGCGGCAGCCAATAATTAACATTTGCAATGTGTTTAAAGAGATAAAGTGAAGGCTAGAACATATAGCTTTTTTTTGCAATTTCGAAGACAGTTTTCATTTTCTAAACTTTTTTACTCGCTGAATATTTGAAAATATTCGAATCATGTAATCTAGATCGCACTCTCACAGATAGTGCATTATTACACTTTACATTTGTTTGTATGCTGCCTTTATTCAAAGCAAGCAAAATTGTCTATAATATAAGCAGCAACCCAGGAAAGAAGGAGGAAGAAATACGAAGGAAAGAAAAAGAAAAGGAGAGAAGGAAAATGAAAAAATGAAGAAAGGAGGAAAAAGAAAGAAGAAATAAGGATGAAAGAAGAAGGAAGAAGAAAGAAATAAACATGAGTATGAATATTATGACCGCACACTTCGCAGTTGCTATTCCGTAATTGACTAGAACTTGCGAGATCGGGCGAACCTTCTGTGTGCTGATCCAAACACGATTAATCGCGTACTCAACATAACCAAATATCGCGAAAGTTCTGTGCCCGATAGGAAGCATCTCAAGTAACTATAATTCCTGAAACGTGAAAGCAATAGCTGAGCAATGGTTGGTTAATGGTTTCAATAGCTTATTAGAATTATAGCTGATCATCAAGTCGAACAGTAGCTTATAGAGTATATAGAATTTCTCTTGTTCAGTTTATCATCGCATGCTGGATATGATACCCAATAGAAGTTATGCATCTTCTTCACCACTTTTTGTCCAGCCTATCTGTAGTATTCAATGATGAGCACAAGGAATCTTTTAATCATCCATTAAATATAATAACAAGTTAATCACTAAGTCACTAAGTTTGTACGGATCGTAATAAATCTCTAACATTGATCACAAATCTAAAAAAAAATCAAAAGGGTCCTTTTTCTGAATCTGAAAAAAAGAGCTGGGTAATGTGAGAAAATTTTGAAGAGCATGTTTTCCGAAAATAATGAAAGGGATTTTGTGCTCCTCGATCATTTAAAGATGGATTCAAAATAAGTATACTAAAGAAATACATTATCGAAATGTAATCTGTTGAAGGTTTTGTGAATGATAAAATATCACTCGACCATTTTAATTTGATTAATCAAACGGCAACAACAATATTCCTGATGACGAAATAATACCGGGGAAAACTTCATCGGCAGGTCCCAGCACGGAGAATGATGACGATCGTGGCAGTGAAGGGGCTGATATTAATGATTCACTAACTTATGAGTTGGCGGAAGAGGAAATAGATCGTATTTCAAAAGCATTCGAGCCTGAATCAAGCTTCTACAGTGAAGGGCCAAGAGAAGCATTGCGAAAATGGGTAATTGAAGATAATATTTGCCAACTTAAAAGGACTCTTGCGAGTTAAAAAACACCAATATCGAAATAATGATCTGCCTTCTGATTTACGAACATTATTACTGGCAACTCCTCAAAATACTAGTGATTTCATTAAGGACGTACCTGGTTGACGATACTGGCATCAAGGCTTGGAGGTTCGTCTGAAAAATCATTTCAAGTACATTTCGGAGGACACTTCGATTGAGCTCAACGTCAACATGGATAAACGGTAGGGTGGCTCAAATTAGTATGGGGAAAACTTTTTTAATTTTTTTTGATGGGCCGCCCTCTTGTTCGGTTCTATTTGATGCCTTGATGCTCTGGACAAAATTTCAGCAAAATCGGTCAACGTTTGGGCGGTGCTAAACTCGTTGGTATTTTATATGCAAAAATGTATGCAGAAACATCCAAAAACAGTGAATTGCAGTTGGACGGCACAACTTACGATGAAGAAATATGATAGTCATTCAGATCTTGAAGAATTTAATACAGAATGTTATGCAGAAAACCGCGAGGAGATTAGAGTTTGACTGGCTAAGTTATAAACATTTGTCTGAAGTGGGGTTTGAGCGAATATCGTTTCTTTTACCTTTGAAAAGAAATAAATTCACCCCTACAACACTCCAGTAAAATGTTAAAATTTTTGCCTAATAAAGAACTTTTTGCATAACATTCTGTATTTAATTCTACAAGAACTGAATGAGTATCATGGTTCTTGATCGTAAATAGTGCCGTCCAACTGCATATCACTGTTTTTTGATGTTTCTGCATACATTTTTCTATATAAACTTCCAACGAGTTTAGCACCGCCCAAACGTTGACCGATTTGGCTGAAATTTTGTCCAGAGCATCAGAGCATCAAATACAACCGAATGAGAGGGCGGCCCATCACAAAAATTTGAAAAAGTGTTTTTAGGCCACCCTAATAAACGGTCTTTGATGAGTGTAGCGGCGTTTATGTTTGGCCACTTCAAAACATACCGAAAGTGACGATAGGTTTAGGATAAGTTTTTTTCCGTTCGTTTCGACGACAGCGAAACTGTCGAAGGTATCTATAAATAAATAAAGCATATGTTTCTTCCACACCTTGGAGGAATTTTATTTGTATTTTTCTTCATTTTATTGAACTTCTCCGGAGATTTAGAATGTTCAACATCTGGTTGAGCACTGAACTGTAAACAACACTGATGCTTTTGATAGCTAATACATGTGTTCTTACAAAGCACTCGCATCGCTTATTCAGTTACAATACAACCTTTGTTCAAAACCGTTCAACCCTTATTCAGACATGACAGAATGCACATAGTTTTAACTTGTTAACTCCAGGGCCCTGTAGCATAATCAGACTAATAATATTAGCTACAAGTTACAAGTTACAAGTCAACAAATTACAAGTACCTGTAATTTGCGTCGCATAATAATGTTTTGCCAACTAATAATATTAGTACTTGTATTATTAGTAAGGTTTAAATTACAAGTCCGTCAGGTTCATTTACCTGTCAAAATTCATTCGACAGTTCACTGTCAATGCGGAGGTAAACGATTTGTTTACGTTTGTTTGCAAATTTGTGGATAGAATATATATTTTGACTGCGATAGGTATGCACGGAACACTCTCTGTAAATTTATTGATTCCGCAGTTTAGGCCGCCTTCGTGGTATTGGCATTTTTAACCAAGCCAATGTAATACACACTGGAGTCGTTTTTACATGGTTCTTGGGTTTGACTTAAGTTTTAATTATAGCGATTTGTAAGTTACGCGAACGTATCCTCCATGACAAATCGAATCCCGCTAGACTTGTTTGTTGGGGGTTTTTGAAAAAGGGTTTAATGAATCGCCTGCTTTGAGCGTGCTTACAGCGGCACACTAGGAGTTAACTTTCTGAAATCAGTATGGCGAAAGGCATCTAAGGCTCGATTTTTAAAAATTAAGCACCTTCATCGAAAAAATATTTGGTAGGCGTAGTAGCGGGCACCTTCCTACATAACCGGTACCAAATAGTTTTTCATGAAAAGATCCCAATTTTGAGAAAACCGGCGTTAGATGTCTTTCACCATACAAATTTCTGGTGGTTTACTCATGCTGGCTATTTTACGCATATACTATAGCGCCTAAATGTGGTAGCGGCGGGTAGAAAATCAGCCACTGCCAATAATTCAGAGACTTATCCGGGTTTAAATTTTGCTTCTAATTCGACTATGAAATTTGGACGATTTCTTTTTTAGTTCAAACTACTAACTGATGAAAATATCGTAATAAGGTAGTTTTTCCGTTTTTCTTTTGTTTCCCATGATTGTTGTTAAACATTAAGCAATATGCATGGTCTTAAATGAGATTGTTTAGTATTATAATACAATAATACTACAATAAAACAATAATATAAATTTCAGTAAATTAATATATTCTCAATTTTGAAATGAATAAAGTCAACTTTGGTAAATCTAAACTCAGCTTTGGTTAATATGTTTTGAGTGGATTAAGTTAAACTACTAAGTGTAAGGAAACTCATTTCACTTAAAATTGGATTATTGGTCCAAAGTACGGATTTGAGCTAAAACAATCCACTTTTGAGTAGTTGTGTTCCATAATTCTCAGTGTTATATCGGAACGAGAAATTTATTCTTATTGCACAGTATTTCATTATATGATAATTTGAAGCAACTAGAATAATAGTTTCTTTCTCTGTTAAGTCGTTAAAAACAATAAAACGAAGCATAATTACTTTGCACGGCTAAAATAAAAAAATAAAAGCTACTTGTAAATTAAATTACAGCACCATTCATACTTGTTAAAGAAACTACAAGCCAACGCTAATAATTTGTACTTGTATTTTCTTTATTCAACAGTTACTTGTAAGTTCCACTAATATTATTAATGCGGTTTACTTGTAATATTAGTCTTGTAAATTCATACTTGTAGATTCATTATGCAACAGATTCATTATGCAACATTAACAACTATAGAATCATAAATGATCCACATTTGCTGGATTATTGCTGTTTGATTGCTGAACAAAGGTGTAAGAAGCACTCTTTAAGATTTTATAAAAATCAACACATTCTTGCAACCTAAAAATTAACGCTTCTACTACCTAAATTCAGCATACTGAACAGAGGCGTCGCGTCCGCATGTGCAACCTGTGCACTGCACAGGTAGCAATTTTGTCCCTAACATTTAAACTCACGATAGATTTCTTGTCATTCTTATACAAATATATACTTGGATTATGTGCATTTGTCATATTTTTTGAAAAAAATTAACGATTAGGTATAAATCCATAATCCTAAAATATGCACGGATTTTTTACAGGCGACATGTGATATGAGGCAACCGAAATTCCGCGATGGGGGCGCGTTATATTTTACTCCACGATACAGAAACGACGTACCGCTACATGTTGTCCAACCGTACACTTTCAGCAGAGAACGGTTTGCCATGCATCATCATACACGCATTATTTTGTACCAGCAGACCCGACAAACTTCGTTTCGCCTGAAATCGATTTATGCTCTGATTAGTTATCGAGTTGTGTCGAAATTTCAGTTTCATTTGTATGGGAGCTCCCTTTTCCAGAAGGAGGAGGGGTTTTGAACCACCAAAGAAACATATATTCCCTTCCAAAACCTCCACATGCCAGATTTGGTTCTATTTGCTTGAGTAATTCTCGAGTTATGAAGAAATTGGTGTATCATTTGTATGGGAGCCCCCCTTTCCAAAGGAGGGAGGGGCCTCGAACCATCTTAAGAACCTTCCCCGGCCCCAAAAACCTCTGCATACAAATTTTCACGCTGATTGGTTCAGTAGTTTCCGAGTCTATAAGGTTCAGACAGACAGAAATTCATTTTTATGTATATAGAAGAAGAAGAAGAAGAAGAAGAAGAAGAGAAGTGTAGGTCACCCGCTTTAACCGCAATCGGCGATGTATATGTAACCAAAGCGTTCATCGTTTGGCAGTGCACGGTTTGGTGCCGATGGTGCCGATGCAAAAAAGCACATCGGTTTGGTGCCTACCGAACCGAGTACCGCTTCAAACAGCGCATGCGCGTTTCGCTGAAGAGCGCACAATTGGAACAAAATAGAAAAATAAAACAGGTGGTGAAATAAATTTTCTGCTCTCTCAAAGCGTTCCATGGTGAAAGTCCGGTTTTGAATACGCACATCGGATCGAAAGCGTTTTAATATTTCATATTGATTGGGATTTTGGCCTATGATGAATTTTTCGTCAAATCCAATAACAAAAATATTTAGAAGCTATTCGTATACCATGTGGACAACTTAGGGGGTAGAGGGGTAGGAAGAATGTCCATGGTTCACACAAATTTATGAAAAATTGCATGATCAGATGTGTACGCTGATGGAGGGAAGAGCACATCTAAAACTGTTCAACATCTGTCCACGTGGTATGAAAACAGCCCTTCGGAAAAAAAAAACATCAAAGGAATTAACTAAAATAGAATAATTAATAGTTGAGGGACGTTTAGATTATAAACTTCATTGTACAGACCCCATTTTTCTGATATGTATGACATGCTAATTACAAATGTGTATTAGCCATCTAATCATTCTTATTATAATCCAATTTTATGAACGCATACTATTAAGACTTGTCTCATTCTACGAAATAACTTGAATTAAAATCAAAAGATACAGTTTCATTGAATAGATGTCTTATATGTCATATTGAAAAGCATTATGATTCCCCAGATTAGTTTCTTTTTCAATTTAACGCACTGTCACTTCAAGTTTAGTTTGAATTTAATTCGATAAATGGGATGTAGCTTAGAAGCAGATAGACGAAACATATGGGATCGTTTTTACTTTGATACGAGAAGCACGAACAATCATCAACTCGTCATAATTTTCATCATTGAATTCTTAACTTTTTTCTACAACAAATATAATTTTGAAAGAGTATATCCGGCGCGTGCTTACTTGTAATTTTAATTCTGATACATTTAGGGTAACGGTACCAATAGTGGAGGTATTAGTAGATCCACAAAAGAAAATATTTTTTAAAAATTGATAATTATGGGAAATTTACTGCTTAATTATCTTAGTAAATAGATAAACTAATAAATTTGCTAACAAAAATGAGATAGACTCCATTTAACATCAACAATTACCAAATATTGCTTGCACCACTATGGGTACACTGTTCCTTTAGTGGCGGTAAAAATTAATTTTGGTTCCTATAGTGGTGCTATTCATTGGTTTCTTATGCAACTCGCCACTATTGGTACAGTTGCACCACTATAGGTGCAAGGGAGTCAATTTTGTTAAGAAAAATCATTGTTTTCAATAGTTTTTCTAGCGAAATCTTAAGATAAGTTGCATTCAACAGGATATTTAAAGCACGACGCATCAACTGAACCCATCGTAAACTATATACATATGATAAATCTCATTAAAACCCCACTACCTCCACTATTGGTGCTACCTCCACTAAGGGTACGGTTACCCTATAGCTACATTAAACAACTGAAAACCGAAATACGCCGCTCGGTGCACAGGTTGAAGAATTGACCACGCGACGCCTCTGATACTGAAGAACGTTAAATCTGCTTTTTGCAGAATAAAATCACCAAAATTGGATATTTAAGAAATGAACAAACGATTACACCCTGGTTTGTTTACACGTTTTTTGTGTGGTTTTTCGAATTAACGCGGTACCCAGCTGAAAATTTTCTGAGTTTTTTTTTTAATGGAAAACACTTAGAATAAATGTATGTATGTGGGAACGATTGTTTTACAGAGTGCCAAACTCCATACAATATGAGTAGTGCCGGAATGGACTCGATGAGTAGAAGCCGGAAATCGATGCTTGGCGTCATTTTGGAATTCGTAGAATGGAATTGTAGTACACGGTAATGAGTAGTACACGGTAAATGATCAACACGCTCAATTCATCTGTTCTACCTATTTAATGTCCAACTCTACAATCACTATGATTGATAGAGATATTTCTTTGATGTTGGAGTGCTGTTACACATCTCAAAAATGCGTTAAATAAAAACAATTCCAAAACTTCTTGAAAAGAAAAGTTCCTCAGAGAAAATCCTCCAGAAGTTCGTCATAGGAATTTCTCCAGAAGTTACTCAAAGGATTTTCCCCGGAAGTTCTTCAAAGGTATTACTCCGCAAGTTCCTCCGAGTGTTCCTCAAAGAAATTCCTCCATAAGTTCCTAAAAGTTATCCAAAGGAATTCCTCCGACAGTTCTTCGAAGGAACCCAACAAAAATTGGAAGCTTTTAGAGTGCTTGTTAAACCAAAAATAGTCTTCTTCAGCTAAAAAACTAACATTAATTTGTTTGTTGGACAATTCCTCAAAGTAAGTCCTCCGGAAGTTCCTAAAAGCAATTTCTCCGAAAGTTCTTCAAAGGAATTCCTCCGGAACTTCCTCAAAAGAATTCTTCCGAAAGTTCCTCGAAGAAATTCTTCCGGTTGTTTCTCATAGCACTTCCTCCAGAAGTTCCTCAATGGAATCCGGAAATTTCTCAAAGGATTTTTTCCGGAAGTTCCTCAGAGAAAAACCTACAGAAGTTCATCATAGAAATTTCTCCAGAAGTTCATCAAAGGATTTCTCCCGGAAGTTCCTCAAAGGAATTACTCCGGAATTTCCTCCAGGAATTCCTCCGGAATTGTCTCCAGGAGTTTCATCAAAAGTGCCTTCAGATTCCTCCGGAGCTGGCTCCAGAAATTCCTCTGTATGTTCTTCCAGGAATTCCTTCGGAAGTTCCTCCAGGGTTTCCTCCGGAAGTTCCTCCAGGAATTCTTCCGGAAGTTTATCAAAGGACTTCCGGAAGTTCCTCAAAGGATTTTTTGCGGAAGTTCCTCAGAGAAAATCCTCCAGAAGCTCGTCATAGGAATTTCTCCGGAAGTTCATTAAAGGATTTCCCCCGGAAATTACTCAAAGGAATGACTTCGGAAGTTCCTCCAAGAATTCCTCCAGAAGTTCCTCCAATGAATTCCTCCATAAGTTCCTAAAAGGAATTACTCCGGTAGTTTCTGAAAGGTATTCCCCCGGAAGTTAAATAAAGGAATTCCTCCGACAGTTCTTCGAAGGAACCCAACGAACATTAGAAGCTGATAGAGTGCTTATTAAACCAAAAATAGTCTTCTTCAGCTAAAAAACTAACATTAATTTGTTTGTTGGGCAATTCTTCAAAGCTCCAGAAGTTCCTCCGAGTGTTCCTCAAAGAAATGCCTCCAGAAGTTCCTAAAAGCAATTTCTCCGAAAGTTCATCAAAGAAATTCCTCCGGAAGTTCCTGGAAAGAATACTTCCGGAAGTTCCTCAGAGAAAATCCTGCAGAAGTGCATCATAGGAATTTCTCCGGAAGTTCATCAAAGCATTCCCCTCGGAAGTTCCTCAAACGAATTCCTCCGGAAGATCCTCCAAGATTTCCTCCGGAAGTTCGTCCAGGAACTCCTTCGGAAGTTTCTCCAGGAACTCCTTCGGAAGCTCCGCCAGGAAATCTCCCGCAAGTTTTTTCTAGGAAATCCTCCGGAAGTTCTTTCACAAATTCTTCCGGGAGTTCATCCAGAATTTCATCCGGGCGTTCCTCAAAGAAGTTCCTCGAAAGAATTCCTTCGGACGTTCCTTAAAGTTAATATTACGATAGTTCTTGCAGGAATTCCTCCTCTAGGAATTTCTCCATTTCTTAAGTAATTCTTCCAAGAAATAATTCGGAAATTGCAGGATGTTTTTTCCGAAAGCTACACAGGAGGTTTATCCTAGTAACACATTTCGCACAGATTTGGCTGCAGCAACTTAAATGTGGCTGGATCTGGCCACATATAAGTTGCGGCAACTAACTTGCAACATGTGTGCTACTCGGGGATTCGGAAGTACATTGCATAGGTGTTCAGTCATTTTAGCAAACCGGAGGTCGGCCATCTTGTATTTCAAAATTTCCGGCTTTCACATATCGAGCCCATTACGGCGATGCCCATCCCAAGCAACCAAAAGTACGGATAAGATGGGATGTTTTGGCTTAATCAGCTCGCATTTTAAGTAATATTTTGTATGGTGGTAGCGCAGAAGTGAACTTTAAAGTTCCGTTAAGGGGCTTGGAACTCAATGTGAGTGAACTATCTGGTTCGGTTAGGAACAAATTTAAGTAAAATCTGAACTTTTGGTTGCTTGGAATATTACATGGGTTTTCAGTCATTTTAGCAAGTAAAAAAGAAGAAGAGATAAGGAAGAAAAAGAAGGAGAAGGATGAAAGAAGAAAGAAGGAAGTAGGACAACGGAAGTAAGGAGGAAAAAAAGAAAAAAGCAAAGAGAATTTAGAAGGAAGAAGACAAGAAAGAAAGGAAAAAGAAGAAGGAAGTGGAAAAATGGAAAAAGGAAGAAAAAAAAGACAGGAACACCGTCTTCGACCATAGGTCGTACAGACTGAACACTTAAACACCTAGCATGAGACAACGGACACATTACACCCAGTGGACCAGTGGAGAATTTTTCGATCACGAAAAGTTTCCTCCTTACCGGGGCGGGAATCGAACCCACACTCCTTAGCACATGCGTCTAGACGATTGACGTCGCTAGCCGCACGGCCACGAAGCCCACGAAGGAAACGAAAGATGAAGGATAACAAAAGAAAACGAAAGAAAGGAGAATGAAATATGAGGACAGGAGCAGGAAGGCAGAAAGGGAAAGAAGAAAACAGAAAGGAAGTCCCTTTCAACCTTTTGTCCTTTTCGACCATCTTTCGATCTTTTGTCCCTAACTCTAACAAAGTACCCTACCGGTACTTACTAACGACGTACCTCGCGTTTCCACATGCATCCACAGAACAAATTGCCGACGTTTGCTGTTTTATACCTTACGAGCTCCCACCTAAAGAGTTTTTTTCCCTATGAGTTTTCCCCAACAGAACATCACAACTTTTTTTAAATGTGAGTATTATCAATATTCATAACCATTTCAAGGTTCTCCAAATCGATTTTAGCTGCCTGTGGCTATATTTTCATTAAATTTGATTCTCAAGAAATTTTTCATGATTTCTGCTGAATTTTTTTTCTGAAATTATTGCACTTATGTATCATACTTATACTTGATACTTGATGGGCTACAGCTCTTCGATGAACCTACGCCGAATGGAGTATCCTTCTCCACTGGACTCGATCCTGAGCCAATCGCTTCCAGTCGCCCTGAACATTGAGCGCCCTCAGGTCCTCTTCAACTGCAAAAAGCCATCGTGTACGCGGCCTTCCACGAAGCCTGCGGCCTCTTCCAGGTTCTCTACTAAATATTATCTTCGCTTGACGTTCTTCCGGCATACGAACAACGTGACCAGCCCACCGTAGTCTGCCGTGTTGAATAATAATATCCAGCCCTTTATACACCTGGTACAATTCGTGATTCATGCGACGCCGCCAGATACCGTTCTCCTGTTTACCGCCGAGTATTGTCCGCAGCACCTTACGCTCAAACACTCCGAGAGCTCTCCGATCAGCCTCCTTTAACGTCCATGTTTCATGGCCGTATAAAGCCACCGGAAGAATCAGAGTAGTATACAGCGCGAGTTTAGTTTTCGTTTGCAGACTACGGGACTTAAGCTGGTTACGAAGTCCGTAATAAGCCCTATTTGCAGCTGCAATACGCCTTTTCACCTCGCGGGTAACATCATTATCGCACGTCACTAATGTTCCAAGATACACAAATTCTTCTACCACTTCAAATTTTTCACCATCCAGCACTATTTCGCTACCACCACCACTAATGAACCCACGTTGATTGCCAGCGACCATGTACTTCGTTTTGCTGGTATTGATCGTGAGTCCAATCCTCGCTGTCTCCCTCTTAAAAGCCTCTTCCACGGCACGGCGATCAATTCCGATAATATCGATATCGTCCGCAAATCCCAGGAGCATATGCGATTTTGTGATAATGGTACCGCTTCATGCACACCAGCTCTCCTAATCGCTCCCTCGAGCGCTATATTGAACAGTAGGTTCGAGAGTGCATCACCCTGCTTTAATCCATCTAAGGTAACAAATGACGTCGATATTTCATCCGCCACCCTTACACTTGATTTCGATCCGTCCAACGTTATACGAATCAGCCGTATCAGTTTCGCACTTATGTATCATATTCTGTGATAATCTTTCTCACCCCGTTTTCGAACTTCGCACTGTCAAATGCTTTGAGACGATGATGAAAACAAAAGAAATTTCTGACTGTCAGATTACAAGGCCAACCAAAATTAGGTATTTCAAAATAAAAATTGAAAAATTGTATGGAAAAGTTAGTTAACTTTCATGTGCAGTAACCTTGACGCACTGCGAAATCGAAATCTGCGACTGTGACCTGTGACTGTGACATTTATTCAGGGTGAGTTCAGAGGAGTAAATGCCGCAAAAAATGGAATAATATATAATATATTTGGAATTTTCACGCGTTACTATTCAAATTACGGCAATTTATTTTAGGACTTCTTGGGAAAATATTTCAGAATTTCTTGGAGACATTCTTCAAAACTGCAAATTATTCGAATGCTTTTTGTGAAATTCTCTTCGGAAATCTCCTCGAAAAACTTTACGGAATCCCGGTATTCGTTTTCGGTATTTCTTCGCAAACTTCTTCGGAATTTCCTCTCGAAATTTTCTTCAAAAAAATATTCGGACATCCCCGGATAATCTCAGAAATTTCCTCGGAAATTTCTTCAGAGGTTTATCAGGAAATCATTCGGAACTTGCTTGGGTAATTCTACAAATTTGCACGAAAAAACTCTTTAGAATTTCCTAGAATAATTTTTCAGATTCTTAAGATTTCTTCGAGATTTTTTTTTAGAATTTCATCGGGACATTCTTCAATTTTTTTTCAGAACTTCCTCGGAAAATTCTTAGAAATTATCTCTCAAATCATATTGAGATTACTTCGAAAAATTGTTCAGAACTTCCTTGAATTTTTTTAGGAAATTTAATTGTATTTTCCTCGATTTTTTTAGAGTTTTCTCAAGAAATTCTTTGGAATTCTTCCAGGACTTCTTGTTTAATATAGGAAGGGACTTCCTCGTCAAATTCCTCCCAGTTCAACAAATCCATTGAAGAAGAAAAAATGATCACGAGATACATCCTTTATGAAGTGAGGGAACTTCTGAAAATACACCTGACACGACTCGCGTATTATGTCAAAATATTATTATTTATGACAAGTCCCATAAGATGCAAGAACACCTTCAAACCTGTATATGCATATTTATTGTTCAACTTTAATAAATACTCAGGAAAAGTCGTTGAGAGCAAGTCACATAACGCCAAAAGAAGGCATATGTTATTATGAATACAGAAACGTTATCCCCTACATTCAGAAAAATGAGTCATATCTTGTATGCCGCGCATCGAGAAGCAAAATTTATTCGTCATCGCCTGGGACGTGTCATCCAGGCATGTCCCTTCGACCAGAGCATTTCCAATCCGAAAACACCACCACCAGCAAGCGGCCGCCGCAAGGTCCACTCTGCTTGAAACGCTGCGAGCTGGTAATTTTGGAGAATGTCCTTTTGATTCTACCAATTTCCGCCGAGAGCCGAGAACAGTTTTCTGCCAGCCTACAGAAATGAAGAAGAAAAAAAACGGGAACAAAACGTGCCCAGCAGATCAGACCTAGTTCTCGGCAACGGCGACGAAAACATGGTGCAACTTTTGCTCAAAAAACCACAAATGAAACACGTACGTTTCGACGACATTTTCGCATGGGCATGTTTCTGTACATTGCCGGATCGAATGCAGATGAGCAGCGTGAAGGGAAGGGTAGGAATAAAAATGTGATAATATTCGAGAAAAGACACGATCTCAATAGTCGGCCCTTGGGCTCCCCGAAAAAAAATATGCTTTGCGCTCGTAAATTTGGATTTGACATAACCTTTTTTGTCGGCAGGAGGAAACGCGTCTTAGTTTTGGCAAAGCACGTTTCGGCCCTGCAAGTAGTTCAGAAACTTTTTGCACTAGACAGAAAGCAGCGTTTCAAAACTGATTATGTATATGCAAAAGTTTTAATGTGATATTGAAATATAAGTGTGCTTCATGCAAAGAAGGGCTTCAGAAGTGCTTTTCGAAACTGTTCAAATTGAATCTGGTTTTTGTGGTTGTAAAGTTTAGTTTTTCCTAGGCAGCTTTCAATGAGGCATATGGATATTGTACAAACTCGTCTTATGACAAATTCATTTTTATGTTAGACCAAGCATTCAAGTGTCAAAATATATGAATTAAACTATTAGCTCCCTTGCGAACAATGCTCATTAGAATGATTCAAATTTTGACTTTTTTGTCCCCCGATGTTTAAACGATTGCATTTGCCATTTTAATAATCCTCCTAATTTTTTAACCGATTTGGATGTAATTTGATTGTGCACACGTTATTTAAAGTTTGTATGGAAATTACTGTAAAAACCAACCCTTATGTGAAATATCGCTCCGTGGCCCATGAACTATTTATATATATATATATATATATATATATATATATATATATATATATATATATATACTAGCTGTATGTACCCGGCCTTGCTCGGAATTGCCAGTTTGATTCGCAGTTTTTCACAATCGGGAAATAAATAATAAACCAATTGGTCAACAGAATAATTGTGTCAGGCAGATTTCATTTGAAAACATTGACTGATTTTGAAGAAGGGATCAAACCCAAAATAGCCTTATTCCGGGCAAACGTCTATATCTAAAGAAGGAAAAACATCCACCGAAGCCTTATTCCGGGAAAACGTCTATTTTTAAAGAAGGGATCACATTCACCATCCGATGGAAACACATTATTCATTGCTTTTCACTGGGCGAACCGTGATTTCGATGAAGGGTTGAGTTGATCGATAACTAAACAATACCTCTCCCCCACGCCCTCCCCCTTTCCATCCTTAACCCACTATCGTCGTCTCCTTAATATAAAGAATGTGTGTTCCAAATTTGGTTGAAATCGGCCAAGGGGTTCAGAAGTTACACTGAGTTGATCGATAACTAAACAATACCCCTTCCCCCTCCCCCTCCCCATTTTTCGAAGAGCATCCCCTACCCCCTTTCGTCGTCTCCTTAAGATAAAGAATGTGTGCTCCAAATTTGGTTGAAATCCGAAGTTACACTAAGTTGATCGATAACTAAACAATACACCTCCCCCCACACCCTCACCCTTTTAGAAAAAGCATCCCTATCCCCTCTATCACGGTCTCCATAAGATAAAGAATAAGTGTTCCAAATTCGGTTGAAATCGGTACAGGGGTTCAGAAGTTACACTGAATTGCCCGTTTTCTGAACAATACTCCTCCCTCCAGACCCCTCCCCCTTTCATGAATTACCCACCCATATGATCGGCTCCTCATAGTGAATATGTGTACAAAATGTGGTTGAAATCGGTCCTAAGAGTTGAAAGTTACATAGAATTGCTCGTTTTCTAAAAAAAAAACCCACCCACCACCCTCCCCCTTTTCCAAATGACCCTCCCACCCCCTTTGTTAACTTCCCCGGAGGATAGAGAATATGTGTACTAAATTTGGTTGAAATCGGCCAAGTGGTTCAGAAGTAGTTTGCGAACATACATACATAGATTGGTTTTTATATATATAGAAGAAGAAGATAGATATATATATATATATATATATATATTATGGTGGCTCAAAAAACACTTTTTCAAATTTTTTGATGGGCCGTCCTCTTATTCGGTTCTATTTGATGCCCTGATGCTCTGGACAAAATTTCAGCCAAATCGGTCAACGTTTGGGCAGTGCTAAACTCGTTGGAAGTTTATATGGGAAATGTATGCAGAAACATCCAAAAACAGTAATTTGCAGTTCTTGTAAAATAAAATACAGAATGTTATGCTGAAAACCGCGAGAAGATTAGAGTTTATTACGCAAAGATATTAGCATTTTACTGGAGTGTTGTAGGGGTGAATTTATTTCTTTTCAAAGGTAAAAGAAACGAAATTTGCTCAAATCCCACTGCAGAGAAATGCTAATAACTTAGCCGGGCAAACTCGAATCTACTCGCGGTTTTCTGCATAACATTCTGTATAAAATTCTCCAAGATCTGAATGAGTATCATAGTTCTTCATGGTAAGTTGTGTAGTACAGTTGCAATTTATTGTTTTTGGATGTTTCTGCATACATTTTTCCATATAAACTTCCAACGAGTTTAGCACCGCCCAAACGTTGATCGATTTGGCTGAAATTTTGTCCAGAACGTCAGGGCATCAAATAGAACCGGATAAGAAAGCGGCCCATCAAAAAAATTGAAGGAAGTTTTTCCCATACTAATTTGAGCCACCCTAATATATATATATATATATATATATATATATATATATATATATATATATATATATATATATATATATATATATATATATATATATATATATATATATATATATATATATATATATATAATCAACGCATTGACAACATAGAATGCTTCTTAAGCTGGAAGGGAGTTGTTGTTGCGAAGCGATTTGTCATTTGGAAGCAAAGTTATGAAAAAAAACAAAAATGCTCATTATTGATATTGATGTTATTCTTTTACGTGTTAAATTGAATTTCTCACGATTCAGTATTTTCTTAATAACTTTTCTCGCCAGCAACAAATCGTTTCGCAACAAAGGCGACCTCTTTCCTTGTCAAATTTTCTATGTTTTCGATGTACTTATATGTTTTTAAAGCTTGGTGGAAGGCGTTGGGGAACGGTTTTGCATAAAATTTATTGTTTTCATAGTAATTTTCGCGTGCGCGTGCTCACTCAAATTAGATCCAAATTAGCTAAAAATTTAGGAGAATTATTCAAATGGCAAATGCAATCGTTTAAGCATCGGGGGGGGCAAAAAAAATTTGAATCACTCTAATGCTCATGGGGCCCTCCTTAGCCGTGCGGTAAGACGCGCGGCTACAAAGCAAGACCATGCTGAGGGTGGCTGGGTTCGATTCCCGGTGCCGGTCTAGGCAATTTTCGGATTGGAAATTGTCTCGACTTCCCTGGGCATAAAAGTATCATCGTGTTAGCCTCAAGATATATACGAATGCAAAAATGGTAACTTGGCTTAGAAACCTCGCAGTTAATAACTGTGGAAGTGCTTAATGAACACTAAGCTGTGAGGCGGCTCTGTCCCAGTGTGGGGATGTAATGCCAATAAGAAGAAGAAGAATGCTCATATATAAGCAATAAGCTTTCTGTATTTTGAATGTGAATACAAAATACCAAAAATAGCCCCAAATAGCTGGCAGTCTTCTTCTAGTCAAATGTTCTAAACCAAGAATATTGAGAACATCTAACCCTCAAGCTTAATTTTCATGTTTGACTATTTTGACCGTAACAATGCCCCTTTTACAGCTATAGACCCCATACTAGTTTCCAACAAGCTAGGAGTAAAGCTAAATCACCCTTTCGGCGGTGGTTCGTTAAGTTTTATTGCCAATTTAACGAAGGATATTCTACGGAAGACTAAGGGAAATAAACGTTGTCCAAGGACGGGCAATGCACAAGTTTCTTCAGACTGGAAGCTTCGGTCGTTCCTTGAGCTACAAAAATAGACTCATAAAACAAGTTTTAGCTCCCTATTTTACACACACAACCACACATGCACACCATTCTTTGTCCTTCGTTATTCTATGCAGGACCATCAAGCATGAAACCGATTACCGGCCAGTTAATAAAGTTCGCCTTATCTAGCACAATTTTCCAACCATTTGAGTCTGCTTTTTTGCTCTAAACTTTTCCACCTAACCCCCACTGGAACTCACACACCGATTCACACCATCCTGATGTAGGTGATTCAGGTTGGTCGGTCGAAACTCAAGGACACACGTCTATCTGCCATCTTGACAATTTCTGGGAAACCGCATCACCAGCAGCGCCGTCAGCGTGATATCTCAAAACGAGGGAAAAAATAAAACCAAACTGGGTTTCCGAACTACATCACCCATAACCCTTATCGGAGCAAAAAAGAATGTATACACCGGAGCGAGATAGTTCCTAGATTAAAAGAAAAGGACGTTGGCGGCGTCATGGACCGCACCAGGAGGTTCCCTAGTTCTGCATATATTCAAATTACATTCGTAGATTTTCAATTTAGATTAGAACTTCCGCCTCTGCAACCAGCAGGCAACGACAGTGGCACAGCAGTGGCACAATCGTTGATATCCTCGTTCGGCACACAATCAGCGTACTGTAACCAGCAGTGCAGAATTATAAAATATTGTCCGAAAAGGTGATACCTCGTCTAACATTCGGAAATTCCCATGTTGCAACTGAAAACAAAATATGTAAAGATGAAACATCATTTCTTCATGAGCATTGATTCAAGGTAATCAATCCTTAAAAAGTTTTGTGTACTTTAATTTTTCATCATCTTAATTTTAACATTTTATTATTCATCTCTATATTCGAGATTTATTTAGATTTAATTTATAACTCAAAGCAACAATTAAAATTGGATGTAATTAATAAAACATTATAAGGCAACCAATTTCACACAGTATAGTCTCACACGTTGGGTCGGGTGGCAGAAGCAGCCGAGTACCGGCCAAGAAAGGATTATTATTGTGGGGGCGGAGAAACAGATTCAACAATCATTTCTCTACCGTCTGTTGTGTTTTTTTTTTCTCGTTTACTTACCGTACAGCAAATGGCCTCTGCGCAAGAACCGTGACGTACGGTTCTAAATCAAAAGCATCACATCGCCACATGATATTGTTCCGAAAGAAGTTGAGTTCCAGAAAGAAACAAATGCCAATAGCGTTGTGGCAATCAAAATTTTACTTGGTACAGTTTAGTGTTCTTGAAACATGCACAGAATTTAGAATTTCTACAGTGAGCAATGTTGTCAAAATAATGCTCAAATTACAAAACATAGAGCTTTAATACGCGAGAAAACTCTTTAGCGAAATCCGCTGGAGAGTTTCGTGCTTTTGAGTATTTCATGAAAATTCGCGTCATTAGACCCGATAAGTCCAGTACATTTTAGCTCACATTTACTTTTCATTGTTGGTGAGTCGCTCCTGCCCACATATAACACGAATGCTATTACATTATTCTGAATATTGGGACTGAAAATAGAATTTTATGAAAAAAAAAATAAAAATTAGCAACATTGGCTCGCCATTTCAAACTTAGTCTAACTCATGGAAATAACAAATGAGTGCTGGATGATTCGTTCGGAAGGAGCGCGATCCATTTTAGTATACACAGGGTGCATCCCCTTAGGTATAAGTACGTTAAGCCTTGGTATATTACTTTCGAAAAAATATTCTTTTCGGGGAAATGTTATTTTGGGGCAAATGTTATTATCGAAGCAATGTCCTTTCTGAAATGGGTCTATGATGTTATAGGCGTCGCAGCAAGCGTAGAATAATGACAGCTGTTTGACAGCAGGAGTGGCGCCCTTGAAAACGCGAGGTAGACCAACATTGGATGCCGAAAAATTCGCCCTTAAAATAAGGTACCATTTTCTAACCCTATAGGTCAAAGCGATCGTGAGGGTGCGTACAGAGGAGGTACCTGGTACCTGGTACCTGGTTGGCTACAACATCGATACACCTATGTCTGGCCTATTGTAGAGCGCCATAATCGTCGGGTCGGGTTTCCCCGAGCGTTCAGGGTCCCCAGATCCGATTCCACCGCGTGTAGCCAGCGTGTTTGTGGCCTTCCATGAAGTCGCCAGCCCCTATCTGGTTCCCTGTTCAATATTGTTTTCGCTAATCTTTCTTCAGACATTTGCACTAAGTGACCAGCCCACTGTAGTCTGCCGTATTTTATGCGATTCACAATATTTTCTTCTTTGAATTCTTGATACAGCTCATGATTCCTGCGTCTGCGCCACACACCATTTTCTAGTTTCCCATCCAAGTATTGTACGCAGCACATTTCGCATAAAAAACCCAAAAGCTCTCCAGTCCGCCTCTTTTAACGTCCATGCTTCATGTCCATGAAGAGCCACTGGTAGAATCAGAGTTTTGTAAAGAGCAAATTTCGTTTCCGTCTGCATGGTTACGTAATCCGTAAAAGGCCCTGTTCGCAGCAGCAATACGTCTTTTCACTTCACGGGAAACGTCATTGTCACATGTCACAAGCATTCCAAGGTAAACAAATCAACAGCTTCAAACACATCCCCATATAGTACTACATCTGCACCAACACCACTATGTCTTCCTCTATCTCTACCTGCCACCATGTACTTTGTCTTGGTAGAGTTAATGGTTAAGCTTATCCTCGCCGTCTCCCTCTTCAGTGGGACAAAAGCCTTCACTACTGCTCTGCGATCGATTCCAATGAGGTCGATGTCGTCCGCAAATCCCAGGAGCATATGCGACCGTGTGATGATAGTGCCGTTCCTTTGCACGCCAGATCTCCTAATAGCGCCCTCGAGTGCAATGTTGAACAATAAATTCGAAAGTGCATCACCCTGCTTCAATCCGTCTAAGGTCACAAACGATGTTGACACTTCGTCTGAAATTCGAATACTTGATTTCGAGCCATCCAGCGTTGCACGTATCTGTCTAATCAGTTTCGCCGGAAAATCATGTTCGGACATTATCCGCTACAGCTCATTTATTTTCATTGAATCGTACGCTGCTTTGAAGTCAATGAACAGATGGTGAGTCTGCAAGTAGTTGCATTTATGAAGGATTATCCGCAGGCTAAACATCTGAACCGGCGTTGATCGGCCCTCACGAAAACCTGCCTGGAATTCGCCTCAAGCGGTCTCAGTCTGTTAAACAGGATACACGACAGGATTTTGTACGCCGAGTTCAGAAGGGTGATCCCTCTGTAATTGGCACACTCTAGTCTGTGCCTTTTCTTATAGATTGCCGTATGAGGCCATCAAACCAGCCGGCAGACAGTTCTTCATCCTCTCATATTTTCTGGATAATGTGGTGGATTGATTGATGCAGCTGCTCACTTCCGTATTTGAGAAGCTTGACCGGGGTCTCGTCCTTCCCAGCAGCATCACTGTATTTCAGCTCGTTCAGAGCCTTCTTTACCTCATCCAGCGTTGATGGTTCCACAGCTGCTCCTTAATACACCATCATTTTCACCGTTCAACAAATCTTCAAAGTGCTCCTTCCATCTAACTGCCATCATAGTCTTGTCTGTCAGTAAATTCCCCTTTCGGTCATTGCACATGCCGGGCACTGGCGCAGTCTTATTGTTGATCTTATGCTGCGCGCCATTGACAGTTGCGTATAACTTCCCCATATCGTATCCATGTTCTTCTGCGCTACAGCTATCACACTCTCTTCGTGTTGCCTTTTTTTTGTGCTGTGGATTCGTTTCTCTACTGCCCTCCCGAGCAAAGCTTGAGAGCAAATCGATAACTAATTTTGTTGTTGTGAAATCGTCTAATTTTGATAACTCAGGATGATATCCTTTTGGTCGTTTAAACGGTTAAAAGATCAAAATCTACAGCAGAAAAATCTTACTGTGACATCAAATCGAAAACTATTCCTGCTATCGATGAGAGCAAATCGAAAACTAATTTTGATATTGGTTCCGATAACAAAATAAGTACACAGTTTGATTTCAGATCATACAATTTAGAAATCAACAGCAAAATGAGATCAAAATATGTAATCAGTCATGATGATTCATATTTGAAAACAAATTATGATTTCAATTTGATATCTATATCAAAATATGTTTTCTATATGCTCTCTTTATGTTTTCAGACTTTGCTCGGGCTTGCTGCCCCAGTCGACATTTTGGTACCTATAACTCTTGATATAGGTTAATATATAAGAACCAACTGAATCGTATATAATGCACAGATTGGTTTTATGTGCCAAAGTGGAGGCGACATAGGTACACACAAGTTTTATTTCACAATTTTTCCCGACATCATAAGAACAGTATAACCAGCGCCGTAGCGTGTGGTTGGCCAGGTTGGCCCTCGCCAAGGGCGCCAGGCCTTTGGGGGGCGCCGAAATCCAGAATTGAACTTTGGGAAATGATGGTAAATCCCATCAAGGTTTTTTTTACGCGGTTGGATACCACTTGAATTTTCTTTGTTTTTTTTTGTGAATTTTTTGGTGGGGTTTACTCATTGTTTTATTGATGCTGAAGGTCTCAATCGTTTAAAATCAAACCATGTAATAAACCTTGATGTATTCTCAAATTCACTGATTCAAAGTGTTTCAGATTCACCAGAGCTTTTACCAGACGATTCTCTCGGGACTATATCCGCAATCAATCGTTTTATTTCCGAAATGCCATTTTCCGTCAATAACTGATACAGGTACCAGAACGTCGGCTCTGGGAGCATCTTCACTAACTTTTTTCTTATCATTTATCTAATGAAAAACGAAGTAAAAATGAAAAGGAACAAGAAATACAATTGAAAAAAAAGAATGGAACAAGTTTCTGGGGAAGAAGCCCTAGATGAGGACTTCAATAAGCCAAAGGCGAAACACAGAGTAGACTGTAAAATACGCGTATAATTTTTGTTCGTGATTAAGAAATCTAAGCGGGTTTCAAATACATTCGATTCTCTACATCTCGATGTTTAATATTTCGATATCTCTCCCTCTGGCGATGGTTTTCTTGGTCCCTTCAATCTACATAGATTTGAACTTTATACATATCGATAGCCTCCCTCGATATCTCTCTATCTCGATGTGTTCTGGTCATATTTTGTTCAGGATTTTCTCTCTCTATGTCGATATATTGTGCCTTGCAACAAAATGACAACTTTTGTGATCATTTTCCAAGGCTCTCAAAGATGTGAAATTTTTTTCCGCAGTACAAATAGCACGTACTATCCAAGCATTCACCGCCGGAATGCACCACGTGGCGGAAAAATTTTGAAAAATATCGAAGTAGCTTTTTTCTGGAGGTATGTTTTTCTTAGGCGACTATCTGGCGTGTACAAAAATAAGCGGAAGAGTAGATTTTTTTTATGAGCGGTAAAGTATTTGTATTTCTAAGCTAGGACCATCTTGAGAGAATAACAAACACATAAAAAAGAGATGACATTTGTATTGTTGTCGTTTTTCATAGCAACGAGCTTTTTTCGATCTAGTACCTATTTCAATTTTCCTCCCATTTCTCGATCTCTCCTCATCTCGATGATCTGTAAATTACAGACTGTAAATTACAGACTGTAATAGTGACTGTAATAGATACTCGGAAGTAGTGATAGGGAGTTTGACAAACTATTTGAGGCTCTATCGCATTCTATCGTTAACTATCGCATATGATTCAGTGATATTTCCAATTCCTTTAAACCAGACACTTGCATGATGGTGAAAAAACAAGCAAAGCTGTTGAATATTCGATGATATTTGGAATTTGATTTTTTTTTCTGGTTCTATACAATCTGGTTAAGCATTAAACAAGGCATTTATATAAAGACATGCTGAATTCGAGAATCTACTTCGAGGGATTTCAGTAATGATGGCAACTGATCCACTTGAAAGTTATTGGCCTAACCAATGCAACCAATGCTACCAAGCTACCGATAGACCCACTCCAGGAATTGATATATCTTGATCCGAATAGGTCCGGAGTTGTTTCTTTTTTAATACGACTTGGTCCAATCGACATTTCTACCTTCTACCAATCTTCTCCAAAGTATTACTTCATTTGAAGTCCAGTAGTTTTTTCAAAATAACGACCAAGGCGATTCTGAAGGTCATTCGATCCACTCCTAAGCAGGGTTCTACTTGATGCAACTACGTCCGATACTGATCCAACCACTGCCTGACCAGCACACTTGAGGGATGGATTTTATTGGCCTAGCTTAATCCACTAATTGTTTTTTGCTTGCGTTGGTTTATTTGATCTTTTAGAAAATCATTAAATTTCTAGAAAGGATTTTTAGGAAATGTTTTGGCCTTTTTAATAATCCTTACTTCCTACCTATTGGAACATATGCAGGATATAGAGGCTTAAGGAATTCATAAAGCAAACATTTATTAAATCCACCAAACAAAAAAAAGTGATTTTAAAAATATATTCCTACCTCTTATCATACTTATTGAACATGCACGAAAGTAAGGGGCGCCCAACAACGGTTTCGCCAGGGGCGCTGGGAGTCCACGCTACGGCTCTGAGAATAACGAATCAACATTAAAATATAAAAAATAAAAATAAATCTTACCAGCACCTCGAACATGCGAACTTTAGGTTTGCAGGCGGATACTCTACCACCGCACCCATACTGCACATCTTGAAGTGAATTGGATTTTTATCCAACATAAACTACACAATTTATATCTTTACAGCTTTTGGACATAAAACCCCCCCAGAAAAAAAAAATTTCAGAAGAATTTTTTTTTTTTCGAAAAAAAATATTCCGAAAATTGTTCTACTAAGAGGCCTCCAAACAGGATTAGCGTGGTTTCTAAATTCTCGGCATCTCACACCAGTTGGCCAGTTTGAAGTAATCAATGCGTTTTTCCGATACTGTGCATCCACGACAACTTTGAAGGAAACATAATCAAGCGAGGAAACATTTCTCCAGGGTGGTACCAAACGTGTCACAGCTATAACATTCTCAGCTTCAATTTAATTACAAACCATATACTTTATCTCTTCTTCTGATACGTCATTCGCTATGTTGGAAATGAATAGTTGTGTGTGATCGGTCATCGTACCAAGAGGTTGATCGGATATTATAAGTCATTACGAGTTTTTATTCACATAATTACGATTAATTTTCACAACGGTAATCGTTTCTACACTACACAACAACCAATGCGATTTAGATTTTTGATGAACGCAAACGCGACTTTGTTTACTATTTGTAATACGATATAGGACACTGTACCGCTTTCTGTTGGAACAGGTACGAGCCACTAGCATTCGACTACCAGCAACATTTTTATCGTCCGTCACTCGCTGACACTCCTCATCAAACCAACCATTTCGTTGGCGTCGCTGTGCAGTGCCTAACACTTCCTGCGCTGTTGTAGTCACAGCTTCGTGGATATTTTCCCACAATCTGTTGACGTCGCCAGATCCAGTGGCATCTCCTATCCGCTCGTCCAGCTTTTAATGGTGCTGTTCAGCAACTCATTCAACTGACAAGCGTTGGATATTGAAACGCATCATTCTGTTGTTTCGTGATTTCGCGACGCTGGAAAGTCGCGCCCGAATTTTTGCAACTACAATGTAGTGATCCGAGTCAATGTTCGGACCTCTGAAGGACCTTACATCTATAACATCCAAGAAATGTCGTCCGGCGATCAGCACGTGGTCTATCTGTGAGTAAGTGTTTCCATTCGGATCTTACCAGGTATGTTTGCGGATATTCTTATGTGCGAAGTAGGTACTGCTGATTGCCATTTCTCTAGCAGCAGCAAAGGTTACAAGTCGCAGACCATTATCGTTGGTAACGGAGTGAAGACTTTCCGTATCAACTACAGGGAGATAGAAACTTTATCTTCCTATCTGCGCATTTGCATCGCCGATGACAATCTTTACATCGTTTGTTGGTAATATGGTCAAAACTGTCGATTCGTTCGTTCAAATGGCCCTTTCTGTCAAACGACCATTTCAGCCATAGCACTAGTTCGGCCGTGTGTCCATTTCAGCCAAATGATATTTTCAGCTAATTGTCCCTGTAAGCTAAAAGACCATTTCGATCAAACGGCAAATAACCTATTCGATCAAATGACATCTTCGGCCAGATGGTTTTAGAACTAATGGTTTGTTTCGGTCAAATGACATACTCGGCCGACTAACTTGCGGCCTTTAGCCAAATGGTTTTGTCCGCAGACTTTCAGCCAAACGGGCCTTCCCATTATTCGGTAGAAATTCATTCGTCCGAGGGCTATTATTCGTACGACAATTGGCTGAATAACGCATTAAGGTGAAGCGTTGTGACACTCAAATTTATAAGTAATTGTGTCATAAAAATCATTAACCATGGATTTGTAGTGGTGGAAACTTCCAATACCAATTCAGTAAGCATACACGTGGCATTCATTTGTTGTTAACATGCTACAATCCCAAGTAGCACACGCAACATCTTCCTAAAAGCTCCTTGTTCCTATACAGTTTCATTAAAGGCGTTGAAAAAACATCAAATCACGAAAAAGTTGCATCAAGATGTCAAAAACGTTCGAATTGTGATCAAGGTTTCATTAAAATTGCAATGCAGTACGTGTTTGACATTTGGAAACAAATAAACAAAGAATACTGCACTTCATGTTGCAAACACGAAACAAAATCATTAAGTTGCATATTTTTCACCATGTAACTTCAATGCGTCTTTCAAAATTTAATTGTTTGTTTAAATTAAGTTGCAGTTAAGTTGAATGTGTCTTCATGTTTAATTTAGCATCGTTCAACGTTTTGACAACTCACATTTTTTCCTGTGATGGTGCAATCAAGTAACAGGAAACCCCAGTACAAAACTTCATAATCGTATAGTTTTTTATGGAGAGTCAACATGCAGTCCCTTCGAGATGTTGAACGGTCCTGCGGTAGAGTGAACGAATATCAATCACAAGATCCATAAATCGAATCCAGTTTTATAGTTTTATTTTATTTTTTTCCGCTGTTGTATTTTGCAACATTATTGCAATTTTACTGTAATCGAAGGATGTTTCCGTAGGCTCCACCTCTTGCGCTTTTTAGCTTGCAAGATAGTTATATTTGATGGCACATACGCAAAGATTGTTTCTTTCCGAATAGTTGCAACCTGGGAGGGAGCTCTCGATACTACACATCAAATTAATTATATACTGTCGTCATGCAACAAGTAAATTTTCGACAAGAAAGAACAATCAACGTAGGCGCCACCTGAAAAGACTAAATTCGTTTTTGCGTGTTATTGTTTTTAAATTGCCTTCAAAAATTTGCTTGCCGAGAGTTTCGTTTTCGGCTGACACTGACAGCTAGATTTCGGCTCGGCTTGACACACACATTTTTCGTATCTGTTTCTCCCTCCCAGGTTGCAACACAGTGAAATTTTCAAAAGTGAAACAATTTGTGCTGCTTGGGTTGAAGTTACATGGTGAAAAATATGCAACTTAATGATTTTGTTTCGTGTTTGCAACATGAAGTGCAGTATTCTTTGTTTGTTTGTTTCCCAATGTCAAACACGTACTGCATTGCAATTTTAATGAAACCTTGATCACAATTCGAACGTTTTTGACATCTTGATGCAACTTTTTCGTGATTTGATGTTTTTCTACGCCTTTAATGAAACTGTATAGGAACAAGGAGCTTTTAGGAAGATGTTGCGTGTGCTACTTGGGTAGTAAACATTGTACGCATTCAGAAAAGTTCAGCCCAATTTAGACGCAATATCAATCAATACAGTCTAAGTATGGGCTTAACTGATGGAATTTGTCAGAAGAGCATCAGTTTTTCTTTAGTTTAGGTGAATAATAATGGATTTTGTTTTCACGACGCTGGCTGTTTATATTTACATCTTAAACCGTTGTTGCCAGCTGCTCAAGCGCACCAATAACAAGATCATTTTTGCTCCGATTTTTCAATTTTTACAATGCACCCCAAAACAGAATCAATAAGATATTATTATTCCATCAATACATAATGCGTTAGGAAAAGATTGATTAATTTTATCGATATTTTACATGTTTTTGCTATGATTTCTCAATAGTTTATATCGACATCACTGTCTGCTGCTGATCAATGATTGCCTGCATACGACGCTACCCACGACGTGCAGAGTGTTGAAACCGGCGACGTCGTTAGCATGGTGCATTACTGGGTGGAATTTTTTCACTTTGATCACTTCCTTATATATCTTCCCTGCATTAGCGCTATGTGATAATACTGTAACACAGGTAAGGGTCCACTTTAGTCCTTTTACCTTATTACATAAACGGCAGCCAAACGGTAACGTCATCTGCCTGAGAGTAGAGAAAAAAATGCTGACAGCATGAAATTCGGTTCTGGGTACTCATTAACTAGGTACTAAATTTTGGGCCCACTTATGGACACTCTTCTCCTCTGCCTTAGAGTATGGGTTAGATGCAAAGTCGCACCAAGTGGTATGGTCCACGCAAATGGGACGACGATGTGCTACCTACGCTCGTGGACTGGGAGAGTAAACTCTTTGTCCCATTGTATGGTGTGAACGAGCGAATCTGATGAAGGCCAAGGCCGACCGAACTGTGAGATGTGTAGTGGGATTAGTCGATGTTGGATTGCCAAGAAGAATAGTGCAAATTGCTAATCGGAAAGTACAGAGAAGTGATTCTAATTAATTATAAAAAAGGCAAACGTGCGTTGGTTAATACGGTGAAATAAGGTGAGCTTGGGAGATTCGATCGTATTATGGTAGTGAGGCTAATAGATTATAAATTTATTGAAACGCCATTGTACGCATTTAGAGATCTTGTGAGGCTCAACTCCACGTGGTTCGTCATTGGAATTCACGGTAAGAATGTGATTTATATTTCGGAATCACGCTAACTTAGGCATGTTAACAGGTCCCAGAAACCCCTGTTAACGTGGGGTTTTTGTCCGGAGTGATCAAATATCACGAGTACCTCAACGGCCACGTGATCGCTATAGTCGCCAATTCATCCAAGCCCACGTGTAAGCTCATCAAGCCTAAACAGCCCTGGTGACGCCCTCAGGCCTCCGGGACGGTCCAAGACTTCCTGGCCTCGTCGCTGTCCGCCTCCAAAACCCGCGTTGAGGGTCTGTGCACCCGAACAACATCAGTGACGATTCCTGCCGCGTGTTCGGCAAGACAAAACGTTCGTACCAGCAAATCTGCAGGCCCTGACCCGCTCCGTCAGCGACGGAAACAACGAAGAAGACCTCGTCGACACATCGGGCGTGAGCGGCCGAAGCCATCGAAGTCGTATCATCACTGCCCTTGAGTATCCGCGAGGACGGCCCGTTATTTTCTCCCGTCTCGCTGGTGGAAACAAGCCGCGCTTCTCCCACCGTCTCGCCCGCTTCGGAGCCCGCAATAATTTCCAATCTCGCTGCCGGGGAACGAGCCTCCGCAATCTGCGTTGAGGACTGTTTCGTCGTTCGCTACCGGAGTGGTCAACCGAAGGCCACGGTGCCCCATCGCTACCATTTCGAGGGCTTACGCTATTCGCATCATCGACCGGGGAAGGTTATCCCCGCCGGCGTCAGAAGCTCGTGCTGACGACTGCTGGTCCTCGGGCTGTCTACCGGAATCGAACGTGGTACCACGAACTGAGATCTGCACGCCTTGCAGGAACCAGCCAACGATCCTCAATGACGCCCAACGTTACCGCAAGTATTTAGTTAAGGATATAAGGATACATTGAGCTTAAAATTAGTTTTAAGTGCAACATTTGCTTAGCACATCCCATGAGATGGATAATTTGTACAATATAAAATCTCGATAAAATCTAGCTATGTAATAAATTATGATCTGAAGTTGCAATTGACCTTCGACTAGTTGTATCTAATAACATCGTCCAGTGAAACATTTAGCAGTTCGGTTTTGGACCTTTAGTTCCTTTTTTTTCCGTTTCGCATCGAGTTCGCTTTCCCTGTTGTGCCACGTTTTGAGGAAGTCAGGGTGTTCGAGTGATAGAGCCACTTTCAAACCTGCCCTAGTGAGGAGTCTTTGGCCGGACTTTATCAGCGTCAGCAACCTCTCAATCTTAGAGAGTGGCGCTTAAGTTGCTGTACGCCGTGTGCTCAAAGAAATCGTTACAATACCTATCATCATACCGCCGCGTAGATTGAACTTCGAACTAAGTCCAGGTTTACTTTTTTAGTGAGAAGATATGGTCAGGTATATTGTATATATGTGAATTAAATGTATCTGTGCATACTGGGGTGGGTGGGGTGTTTTATTGTTTGACTGTATTGGTAAGCCGCAAGGCAGCCATTCTGAATGACATGTCATGAAGCCTTAAGCCGAACTCCATTTCACCGAAACGATTATTAGAAAAATGCTATGGTCGATATACACCCGATGCTGTTTTTACACGGAATTTTTTTTACACGGTCGTTTACATTTTTGCAAAGTTGCTCCATTTTGCATGATTCGTCGAGAAATCATAAAACTTTTTTTACACGGATTTTCTAATTTTGAACTGAAAACTTTTTTTACACGGAACGCATCCCCCGTGTCAAAAAGAATCGGGTGTAATAAGATAGAAGTATACATATGTTTTTGCTAGGTTATTATCCATCTTAAGTATCACCCAACCAGCGGATGGCAGACTTTAATACAGGGCATTGGGCATATACAATTTCGGAAGATTTTAATACAATTGTTGTATTGAAATAATACAGATTTGTATTATTTTAATACAATATTTGTATAAAAAGCTTACAGAATTGTATATGCCCAGAATTTATACAATAATTGTCAGATTTGTTTTTTGGGTGTAGGCCTAGACCACATGTGCCTTGACTTTAGAAGATTTTGACAAATACACTTACTGAGGACATTCTCCATTGAACGTTCAAATAGATAACACATTTTATGTTGTACAGAAGTGGGGAACTTCAAAAAATGTTCCTTTGATCTCACTTACGGTCAAATGATGGTCTTCCAGATACAGTTCACTCTCTGCATCTCGATGTTCTATATCTCGATATCTTTTCCTATGTCGATGGTTTTCTCGGTCCCAACAATCTACATACATCTGGCACGCATTCTTGCCTTTTCGCAGCTCGATGTGCTTTTCCACCTTTTTCCCGATCACCTCTCTACCGACTCCTCTCTTCCTCCTTTCTCCTCCCCTTCACCGCTATTCCCATCGTACCGTCAGTTTTCTCTCTACTCTTCCTCATTGCATCCAGACAGGCAACATTGAAGAATTATCGCGGAAGGCATAGCAGTGGATGGGATGTCAACCGTTTTAATTTATCAGATTTTCTTAATCGGTTTTATTTTTGCCCAGATATTTTAGAATCTATAATTTAAATTGACGTTATTAAGTTAACCATAACTTTAGTTGCCATAAGACGAGTTCGTACTTTATCTTCTTCATCTTCTTCAATGGCTCTACTTTCCAACTGGAACTAGGCCTGCTTTTCAAATTAGTATTCTATTAGCATTTCCTCAGTTATATATTAATTGAAAGCTTTTCTATGCCCGCCGTTGCATGAGTATGTATTTTGTGTGGCAAATACAATGGGTATACTAACTATGCCCACCCGAAAACATCCTAGACCGGACCCGGATTGACAATCCTACGCCTTTGCTTGCAAGGCTTCTGGAGAGCCGTACAATCCCATTTAATTCCACCACTTGAGTGTAACTTTAACATATACATATTTCGACCTCAACAGTAAGGCCGTCTTCAGTGTCTCGTACTTGAATCAACATTACATTGCATACAGCCTTAAATGGGATAGTACGAACTCGTCTTAGGACAAGAGAAAATATTCCATCAAAAGCTCAAAATAATTTTCTTATAAAAATAATTTTAGTTATCATGGTCTCTAAGATCACATTGTTTACTAGTTGTTGGTAACAAGACGCGTTCGGCAAAATTGCCCTTTCTGTCAAACCACCATTTTGGCAGAAAATAATTTCCTACTGATCGTCTTTTTCGGTAAAAACGACCAGTTCAGCCAAAAGAGAAATTCCATCGGAAATCCCTTAGAGATTTCTTTAGAAATTCATTGGGAATGTCTTCGGGAATCCATTAGAAATTCTTTTGAGAATCCAGTAGGGATTCCTTCGGGAGTCCAGTAGGGATTCCTTCGATATTCCAGTAGAGATTCCATCGGAAATCCAGTAGGGATTTCTTCCAGAAGTTTCGAGAAAGTTGTACCAAGGAATTGGACGAAATTCCTCGAGTAATTACCTTTTTGATTCATATCCCTTTTCACTTCGGAAGTCTTTATAGCACATGAGGAGTTTCGAAAAACATTACGCAAATAATTTGAACAGAATTGCTCCATGAATTCCGAAAGGAATGTATAAACGCTTTAAACAATTATAAAAACGGTTTGATCAATTGGTTTGGTAACTTCGGCAATGTTTTTTTTTGTCTTCTTAGAAACATTTTCAGCCCAAGAAAATGTTGTAGGTAATAATTTATGTGTAAAATAAAGCACTGTGCAAAATATGATTAAGGTCGATTCTAAAAAAAATGAACATTTCCCTGGATATCATGTTCATTCATTTATTTAGTTAACATCTAAACAGATAACACTGAATCAACAATTTGACGCCACAATACACGGTTCGAGGCCGCATCTCTCCATCCTCGGATACGCCCCACGCTCGCCAAGTCGTTTTGCACCTGGTCTACCCATCTCGCTCGCTGCGCTCCATGCCGTCTCGTACCTGCCGGATCGGAAGCGAACACCATCTTTGCAGGGTTGCTGTCCGGCATTCTTGCAACATGTCCTGCCCATCGTACCCTTCCGGCTTTAGCTACCTTCTGGATACTGGGTTCACCGTAGAGTTGGGCGAGCTCATGGTTCATTCATGGATATCATGTGGTAGACTTAATTCGAAAAATGTATTGGAGGCAACCACTTTTCTTCTATAGAAATAGAATCACCGGGTTCCTTTTGATTAAATAATCCACAATTGATACAGCTATATCCAAGCATCGAACATCTAACGTTGGTAAAGGTTTTCAATTAAAAAAGGGTTTTATTCTTTTCTGACATTCCACACCTCAAGCAAATCCAGCATTATAAACCTCAGTACAGGCCATCCAAATCTTTCTTTTCGCACCCAAGCTTTTTTTTGCAAAATGTCGATTGTTTACCGCACCATGTCGCGCCCAGATCTAGAGAAAGAACATGTGCAGAAAAGAAAAGAAAGTCATGTCCAACGCTAGTTCCATTTTCCCGGTACCTACACTAAACGGGATTTAATACCTATTGTGTATTATCACGCAATGGTAAACCGAGCGACAAGGATCTTTCCGGACCAGGGAAGACCCAATCCAGGAAGGAAGCAGTGCTACCAGAGGGAGGAGGAAGGAAGCGGTTTTGCTGCACTACCGCCCGACGAACTAAAACACGGAACAATCAACCACTGCTGACCGGACAAAAAAGCAGACGAGAAACGGTACCGAGCTTAGTGTTGTATATCCTTAATCATTCCCGTAGCTACCTCAAGCGACGCTACAGCACACTGACCTCCTCTGGTAGCCACCCAACCGGAGAACAAAAGCAGGTCACCAGGAAGCCCCAAACCTCAGGGCAAGTGCAGACACCACCCAGACGCGAACTGCGCTGGTTGCATTAGTGTTTGTGATAGTTAGCTACGTTGAAGGAAAAGCTCATCATCGCCCGTTGCAAATTAGACGGTAGTTACATCTCTGGAGCAGAAGGTTTTTCTCTCACATACGTTATGCAGTGATGAATTGTGATGAAGTGAGGAAAATTAGTTCGTTGATGAGTCTAATGAATGTTTTATCTTACATTTTAGAAAAATATCCTTTTTTGAAAAGTTATTTCTCGAAAAGCTATTTATCGTTTCAAAATCCACCAGCAGCGTTCAAATTTTTGGGCTAAATGTACTTCTATTTATATTTATTTTTGTTGGATATTCCAATATACCCTACCCCATTAACTAAAGTTCTGTTTTGTCTATTTCAGGTAAGATAATATCAATTTATGCAATTATGATCCAATTGTAAGAGTAAGTACATACTTGCAATTAATAAATGAATTCTTAATTTGGGGTAGCCAAAAAATTGGTATGAGGGTTTGAATTGCGTTCTATAAAGCAATTTAAATGTTTCATCTCTGGTTTTTACAAGTTATAACATTTGTTTCTGTCCGTCTTTGCGACATCATAAATACTCACAGCAAATACTTACAGCAAACGTTGCGCCGACATTTTTCGGACAAGCACATTCTTCTATCTAAAACCATCCCAATTACTAAGAAACATTTCAATATTTTTGTTTTTTGTAAGTTTTCATAACCATTACCAAAAATGTAGAATATCAAGTGTTGCGGTAGGATAGATTCGCAATATCAGGTACTGAAATATCTCTGGTTATCAGTTTTCAAAGTTTTCTTCCTCTGCATATTCACATCTTGGAAACCCACTGGATTATCCAGCATCATCTCATCATGTTCATTAGATGCTCCAGTGGGAACCGTATTGCTAAGCAATGAACTCACTGATAAATAGCCGGGAGCGGTCATCTGAAAGCAACTTTGTCTATCACATCACCCAGTAGTCCATGTTCCGGTCAAATAAGGAAGTACAGAAAGTTCCAACATATAGAACCTTGTACATACGAACACTTTCCAGCTGAACGGAGATCGCCAGCAGCTATGAATGTCAGCAATAAAGAGAACAAAAGAAGGTCAACTATCCCCGTTGCCGTACGGCAAATAAACTAGTTGAATATAATGAGAAAATGGGGGTTGTATCGTGTAGAAAAATATGCCGCGTCCTCAGTAGAGAACTCATCTCGGACCATCATCATCAACACTACGCCATAGCATCATCGTCGTCGTCGTAGTCGTCATCGGCAGCTCCATCTCAGCCTCAGCCATGTGGTGCAATTCCGTAGGTTGCGTTGGTGGGTCCGCTGATGTTTAAACAGCGAAGAAAGCCCGCTTGAGGGCATTTTTTGATTGCAATAAGCTGACAGAAGAGGCCGAAAGCAGACGAACTCCACTGAGAATCTCTCACTGGAGGAAGCACCAGGCAGCGAGCAAAGTCTTGTCAGCAACTTTTACCAGAAACATTTCCCTTCGTCGTCCTCCATTGACTACCATTTTACGTCACAGTCGTAATCGTAAAGAGAAATGATGCTTGATGGTGGAAATTTTATCGGAGAGAACTCTAGCGTAGCGTGTCAGTGTGATACGGCGTGTCAGGACAGGATCAAAGCTGTATGAAGTAGATTTCGAAATTGACGATAGGATTTTTTTATAAATAAGATAGGATTACACAATGTGTTGTTGTATTGCAAAGTATGTAAAGAAAACTCTACAAAATCGATTATTAATTAATGCATTAATCAATCAATACTGGAATATTCTGAAGATTGAAAAACAATTTATTTTTATTAGATATATGTACCTACAGCTACACTGATGGACATAAGTATTCGTCATGTTTTCATAGTAATTTCTATGAAAACATGATGAATACTGTTGTCCATCAGTGTACGTTTCGTTATACCCATCAATCTATCATGTTTAATTATACGTTCCATTACTTATTGGTTATTTTTTTATTCGTATGTTTATTTGGAAGGCACTCTGTGTTCTTAACCGCATTCTACTGTACAGAATCCACACAGAATCTATTTTTAGATATCCCCAATTCGTTATTATTGTCGTTTGCCAGTGTTCATCTCATCCTGAGTCCATTGTGTCCATTTGTCCGTATGAAGTATCCAATGATCGTTGCTTTGTTCGGTTGCCATTTATCAAGGTACGTTGAAGGAATGCCTCCGAGAAGAACAGTTTTGTCAGTCGTCAACAGGCAGCCGTGTCGGTGATTGACAAGGGTTTGGTGGAGGGGCTGGGAATCGAACCCATGACCATTCGCTTATAAGGCGAACGTGTAGCCAACTACGCTACGGGATCCCCCCCCCCATTTTTATGGATTATCATGGGGTTAATTTTTGTAATAAAGCTAAAAAATGATAGCACGATAGTGTGAACTAAAGATTTAGCTCAACAATTTGGGGATTGAATGATGGTCCGAACATGCAGAAGTGCTTATTTTCGTATTGTCATAGCGACGAAAAAATATCAAAGCGTGGACTGGAACAAGGTGAATACAAACAGGTGTAGCAGTATGCCAATTGCATGATTCAGCCATCTTGGATTTATATATGGGGCAGCCACCGAGTTTGTTTATGTTTTGCACTGAAAATGAATTTTTCACCCCCGCGCTAGTCTCTCCCATCTACTGTCGAAGTGAGTGAACCTTGATTTAAGAACCCTGGACTGGAATTGTTGTTTTGTTTTCGTTGATAAACGCATACCATGAGTGTGCCGAATCTTAAGTATGCTGGTACTTTATTGTACTTTTCTTTCTCTATTCTAATTCATATCTAAGCAAAATTGAAAAAATATCAAGCTGGAAATTCCGCTCAGAATTTCCTCCTATAATGGCAGTGCCAATGATAACAGTAATGGGAAATTTGTCGTCAAATATCCGTTTTATTAGATAATTTCGTATCAAAATGTCTTTTAAAATACATGCTGAACTCGGATTTTTGAACACCATATTTGAACGAGAGAGAACAAAACTTCAAAAACGAAGGAAAGAAGGACCTTGCGAATGCGATCGAATTCTCCTAAATAAATCTGGCTAGCAAATACGCACTTCTAATAAAAAGATTTCTAATAATTCTTTCCTTTGCATAAAGAAGTTGTTTGAAATGGTTGGTTATTCAAGATTCTTACGCATTGTATGACAATTTAAGACATTTCGCTGAACAAGCTCTATATATAATTATTTGCATAGATAAAACTCAGTATTTAAGCTTAGTTTTATGTCAGTTTTTTGCCTTTTTTGTATACTGCCTATGATCGCATATCAGTCACATGTTTGCTGGATTTCCTATTCATATGGAACAAATATGCGGGCAGTATACTACATATAAGAAAAGGCTATAAGACCACTTCAAAATCGAACTTTTGATTGAAGGCATGGAGACTCACAGTGTTATATACCAATCAACTCAGCTCCACGAAATAAGCTGATGTCTGTATGTGTGTATGCGGAGACACCATACCTCAGGATTCATGATGATACGTTCGCCGGCTTCAACTACTCCTCAGTCACCAACACTTGGCATGGTTCGGCCTACCACGGTGATCGCCTTCGCTGCCTTCGCGCAGGTGTAATCGACGTGGCTATTCAAATTTAGTCGATCGTCTATCATCACCCCCAGGTATTTAGTGAACGATGAGACCTTATTTCGTTTCCTTCGATTATAATGTTAATCCTTTAAAACGCTTTGCTCAACAGGACTACGTCATCAGCAAATCCAACGATCATGACTCCTTTGGGCAGCTTCAACGATAATACTCCGTTGTATATCGCATTCCAAAGAGTTGGTCCAAGTTTAGAATCTTGTGACACTTCTGCCGTTACCCTGCCCGATCTTGACCCGATGTTTGTTTTTTAAGTCAAGATACGGTTCTCAAAGTAGTTCTTCAAAATCCTGCATAAATACGCAGGGGCACACCGGGGAAGATCCGTAAGGACTCGTACACTAATTACAATAATTACTTAACTGATTTGAATTCAGGCTTAGATTACTACTTGCCGCACGAAGTGATTCGACTAGCCGACCTTTGTCAAAGTGCTTCGTGATCCACATTCTCACGCAAGATCTTATCCTATGCATCGATGTAAGGTTTCTTTGACCAACGCTGTACTGGATGGTCTGATTATCGTTGTCAGTATATTCCTCGCTAACTCTCCAGTTCATATCTCCCTCATCAGCTATAAGTTGCAGAATGTTATATGGATGATAGATTCCCAACCGCCGGTTCTTAATGTGCTAACGTTGTCTTCGTTGCACAGTTTAAATTCCAGTTTTACAACACGGAAAAAAATGTATACCCATATTCATGAATTAAAAATCATGAAAGTCATGAGCTGACAAGTTCATGAAATCATGATTCCAGAAATATTATCCAAGGTACTATCCAATCCTCTTCATTCGACAAAATGCATAATCGGGAAAATCAATAGGAGCAAATAACTAATAACCCAGTCAACACAAAATCGTATATGATGCAACATAAGATGCTAAGGTGGAGGCGATATACGTACATGTTGCATGGGAAAGTACCTATATCGCCTCCACTTTAGCATCTTATGTGGCTTCATATACGATCTTGTGTTGACTGGGAACTATACCACTGATTTATTTTATAACAGAAATTGAGAACGAACAATTGAATTCATTACTTTTTCAAAGTTTTAGGATAAGACATAAAACGCCCTCACCCCTGTTTTGCCTCCATTTTTAAAATTTCTATGTCTGCATAAAAACATACAACTTCTACCATGAAACACATAAACTCATACACCTAACCACTTCATATATAGTAGTGTCTAAAAAGTATAAATCCAAAGCAAAAAAAAATATTTGTCATTATTGACAAAATTCAACACTAACTGAATCCAAATGCAAGCACCATGGACGGATTTTTAATCAAGAGATTGTTATTCTTGTCGTAGCCACCACAAACGACGTTCGTCAGTCAAAAAGCATTCTGTCAACTGTATGAAATCGACAAGATAAATTATTTACATCAATTAGCGATTTTAACAGATTATCCTCCATGCCCTTAAACAACGCACGATTGGGAAAAAAATTAAACTTTCTTAGAAACGGATTGGATTAATAATTAAGTTGATAAATAATAAATGCAATATAAGCTATTAAATTTAATTATATTCTAAAAAAAATCACATGACTTCCCAGGTAACCAATAAGCACAGAGAAACAGACGTCTCACTTAGAACAAAATGCAATTAAAATCATCGTCACGAAAACATTGTTGCTCAATGCTAAAATCCCGGTGTGTGGCCAAGCGGAAACCAGATGGCGGTAGTGTGCAAACGTCAAACACAAGCAAAATCGATAGAAGCGCCATCGGTGGTCGATTGACCAGCTACAAAAAGTTAAATAAACCGTTAAAAAGGCGGACTATGGAACATGCTTTGAGTAAGACGTCTGTTTCTCTGTGCAATAAGCATTAAGGTAAACACTATAGCAGCATTATACTTGCATTGCATATGCTCCATGCTCTATATAAGCATTTCGAAAACTTGGCTGATTTAAATAAGCATTCTCAAAGCAATCATGAGAAGCATAGTCTTATGATAGCATTTTTAATGCACACTGTTGTTTTTCGTAATTTGCAATGAAATCGCTACATTAATGCCACTTTAAAACCTGTGGTGTGCACACGTCAAACGTTTTCGACTATTTGTCCAATAAACTTATACGGAAGAAATAAACTACCCAATAGTGAGTTTAATTCACCCAACCTCGAACATTCGTACGGGATGCCAAAATTGAGTAAGTAGGGTCGAAGTAGTTTGCCTTAACTCCCATGTTAAAAAAGTACCCAACGGAAAATTTATTCACCCAAATGCAAGTTTAATTCACTCAATTTCGACCTCAGGTAATAAAACTCAAAATTGGCTTCCCGTATTGAACTGGCGTCGTTGGATTGTCTGGCTCTTTTGTTTTTGACAACATAAGAAAGAGTGGATGAAAGAGAAGAGAAGAAATAACTCAAAAATAAGTTTAAAAAAAACTCAACGCTGGGTACTTTTTTTCTTCCGTGTACAGTTCTGAATAGAAATAGGAACGTGCGCTACTTTTTTTTCCATTCCGATGACTGACAGGAGTACTTGTCGTTAACCTAACCCTATCACTAATTACATAGTTCATCTACATTTTATGTTCGATGGATGCTTTGAAGCGGCACTACTGTAGCTGTTTCATTGCACCTGGGTATGACGTTTGTGATGATTGCATTCTGAGATAAGTTTGATCAAGTTTAAATGTTCCTGAAGGGGCGTAATGTTTATGTTGGGCAAAATTATTCCCACTACCATCTCCCTCTTATGCGCCAGCTGGTAAGGGCAATGACAACTAGAGTGTCAGGTGGCAAGAGCGCGAGTTGGAATCCCACTCGAAAAGAGTAACATATTGTGTATCATTTGAATATGAAAATACAATCACGATATAATATAAAAAAAATCTATGTAACAAATAGAATTAGAAAAAAATGCCATTGAAACCTTTTTTTCTGTTTTTAAAATTAAGCATTTATTCAGCATTTTGAATTCTGAATAAATGCTACTCAGCAAAAGTTCTATTGTATCCATAAAGTAGGATAAAGCACTTAAGAAGCCATATATTGGGTCAAAACCTGCATTAAAATAGCATTAAAGGCGACTATAGGACTTATTGGCATTTTATGTTTTGCCGTAAAGGCGCATGATACCAATTAAATGCTTTATTTAATGCTTACTGGTTACCTAGGTTATAAAATTTCTTCAGAATCTCGAGTGTTAGTGTCCCAAAAAAATCGTAAGACTAATAGCCGAAAAGTTATCCGAATTCCTGTTCAAATAGCCAAAAAAAAATGACGGGAAATTGAGATCCAAATATCAAAAGCTCTTCCGAAAAACAGAACCCCTTGAAGTTTTATCGAAAGTCCAAGAATAAATTTTCAATTTTTTTTAAAACTGAGTTGAGAAAACCTTTGAGTAACAAACAGCTTCGAAATGAAAAACAGCGGATAACTATACTGCCCATGATCGCATTGTAACATTTGCTTTTTGGTTAATTTTGTTAATCGTTTGTCAATCATCCCCACAAACTCAATCATTTCCAGCTTACCACAGATAAGCAAGATAGTAAAGCCTATTTTTCAGTTGCGGGATTAGATGGAGTAAATTGAACTTTCCGAACGATTTATAGGCTTTTTACAAATTTAACAAAAATGCGAGTGTTACAAATATGCGATCATGGGCGGTATATTATTTGTGCATTTTCAAGTACATATCTAAAGAGTTATGTTACAATTTCAGTTAGAGTTTAGATATCTTGCAAAAAAAAATCTTAGGAGGTACCACAAGCAACGCCAGAGTCTGAGAGGGTACCTCCTTATCAACAAAGTTAAGAACGGCTGACCTATATGGATTTTTCAATTGATACCATTTTGGATTTTGTAGTTTTAAATGGCAACCAATAGGGAAACTGCTCCTGGATTTCATCTCATAGTTCCGATGTTCATCTCATCATCAACAATATGATTTTTTTCAGCAGTAAGCACGCATGGTTACAAAAAGAAGGGATGAATTTCGTGCCGTATTTCTTTGTTTTGCGATGAGATGAATATATGTTCAGTGAGATGGACTTTTCAGCGCGTTCTTGAAACATTTAAACAAATATGCATTCGACTGTTCCGATTTTTCCAATAAACTTGTTGTTTTTGCCTGAGGCGTTTTTTAATCCATCGAGAATTAATTCCTTTCTTTAGTCTCATACTGAGGCCAAATAAGGATCGCTGTATGACAATGAGCTCCATTTGCCTTTAATCGAATGATTACCTCTAAGGAGACACTTAAGCAATCTGCATTCTGAACTTCGCTTTCGACGTTCTTCAATTGATACCACACTGAAACCTTTAGTGTGTGAAACTAGACGGTATGGATTTCTAGTTTTATACAGAAATTTCCTATCCTACATGGATTTGCTTTATTTACGCGTTGTTTTTTGGGGGGGTATTTGGATTTCTAGGGCTCCTTCCTCAAAAACTTATTCTATTATCCTTTACAACTTTATTTTCTCTTCCTTTCCTTTTTTACTTCTTCCTTTTTCGTCAGGTGAGATGAGCGAATTGATGAGAAAGACCAGTGAAGGAGGTAGCACAAATCTCCCAAATTGAGGGGAACGTGCCTCCTGAGCCGACATTCTGATACATGATACCACCCAGCAAACACAAGATCGTATATCATAGCGAATAAGTGTACAAAGTGGATGCCATATATGTACATTTTGCATGCAGTCAAATGGAGGCATGCGCCTATATCGCCTCCACCATGTATACTTATTCGCTAGCATATGCGACTTTGTGTTGGCTGGGCAGTTGCCAGTTGTTTCTGACTTTAATGAACTCGTAGAGCTAATTGACTTTTCTTATTACTTCAAGCTGAAGGCTTTCTTGGAAAGCGCAGCTACCAGGTTTTGGTTGAGCAAACGTCATTCACACGGTGGCGTTACGAAAGAGAACATTTTAAGTGTATTGGCAGCGTATAATATTGTTTCAAGATAAGATTTTTATTCAAACGTATCCGTAGAGTTACTGTGATGTACAATAAACTATTTTTTAACTTCCTTGGACGTCGTACGCCATTCAAACATTCCTTGAGTTCAGGACTTGAAATCAACAGCTGCAAGAAAATCGTTTTTCAGAACTGAAAAACTCAATATGCTTCAAATTACATCCATTACACCTCCTTGAGATATTCTAGGCAATCCAAACTGTCCTTGAGTTTGAGACTTCAGATCTACTGCTGCTTAGAAGTTCATTTCGGTACTCAAAGTTTCAATGTTAATTCCATTATATCCATCCTGGGACACTTCCAGTGCAAAAACTGTTAGCAGCACTCCATAATTGCTCGTCAAAGCGCGTGCACGTGTGTAGTTTATCAAATAAATGAAAAAAAATCATACCTTCCTAAACAAAACTTTATTTCGTATTGTCCAAACTTTTGTTGAGTTCGGGACTAGCAATCAACAGTTGTAATTGTAGCGGTTTCCGCTACTCATAGTTTCGATACGTGTTAAACCATTTTCATTACATCTCTTCGAAGTTATTATCCTTGTATATATCGGCTGATTGTTTGGATATACTGTATGTCACCAAAACTGTCCTTGAGTTCGAGACTTCAGATCAACTGCAACTAAAAAGCCTTTTTCGTCACATATATTTTTTGTATGTATTCAACCATGAGTATAACATTTCCTGGAAGGTTAACAGACACAGTTTTGGAATATTCTAGGTCATTCAAACTGTCTTTTAGCATAGAATCTACGATCTTAAGCTTTCAAAGTAGCGTTTCTTGTCTCTCAATGTCTCGAAATATGGTCAAACTTGTTCATCACATCTGCTGCGAAACTGCTTTTAACAAGAGCGTCCACGTCTCTGGTGTGCTGCTTTGTGCCCTCCCACGCAATCCAGCGCAATTTAATGAAAGAAGAGGGGTCGTTGCTTCCATTAGTGGTGTTGGATTGCGTGGCTCAAAGTAGTCCACCAGCGACGGGAGCAGCTCTTGTTTACAAAAGTGGTTTCGCCCTTTTGTAATGTTGGTGCCGATATCTTCTTCTTCTTCTTCTTCTTCTTATTCTTCTTCTTCTTCTTCTTCTCCTCCATGGCTCTACATTCCAACTGGAACTTGGCCTAGCTTTTCAACTTAGTATTCTTCTAGCATTTCCTTAGTTATTAATTGAAAGCTTTTCTATACCTGCCATTGCATGAGTACGTATCTTGTGTGGCAAGTATGGCAATGGATACAATATGCTCAGGGTGTCGAGAATGTTTCCAACCCGAAAACATCCTAGACCGGACCGAGAATCGAACTCGCCATCTCCGGATTGGCATTCCTACGCCTTTGCTCGCAAGGCTACTGGAGACCCTGATATGTTTAACTTGCCGATATATTCAACTTTATTAATCACATACATATAGCAACTTTAAAAAAAATTGAAATGTTGATGTCGATATATTGGAGCCTTGAATGACGGAGTAACCATTAGCACTTTGTTTTGCTTTTTCGCCAATATAAAGCTATATAAGCCAGTATAAAACATGTTTGCACTGTGACAGCGTTATATTCGCTCGTACGGATTTTTTACATGCTTACGGTTACCTGGAAAATTTACTGCTGAGATATAGATCGCAGATTCTGAACTCAAAGACGGTTTTGATGACCCAGCATATCCCAAAACCATCTTACCATGTCTCCTGGTCTTCATGAATATGTTATAGATAAGGTTGAATACATATCAAAGCTTGGATCGACGAAAAAAGTTAGAGTAGAGTGGTAGTGGTAGAACGTAAGTTCTGAACTCAAGGACAATTTGGATGGCCCAGGATATCCCAATACTATCTGACTATGTCTCATGATATTTAGGAATATGTTATGGATATAGTATTATCAAAATCGTAGGGCTACCTAGTGTAGTATATAATATTTTATAAAAGCTTAGAGTGACGAAAAAAGCTCGCATGGATACTTTAGATACTGTAGCCGTTCAATAAATAAAAAAAAATCACGAAAAAAATGGAACTTATCAGATTTACTGCGTATTACCGCTTAGAAAAATTTGGGCATGAAGAGGCTAAGAGATACCCCTGCGTTATCTTTACCTATTATAAATCCTGTTACCCAAGGATGGGTAAACAGTGAAGTCCATACAAGGTTTGATTCCGGTGCCTTATAGCACCGTGTGGGTAGTCGGATCGTCGTAAATCAGGAATAATACATCTGGCCCTACTACCCATCGGTATAGGTGTCAGGTTTTGATCGTTACCAGAGGCTTGCCAATTTATGTATCGAGACGGAGGTAGTTAAACCATTAACCTGCCTACCATTTCAAAAAGATGTCACCCTTTTCACTCGAGTAACAGAATAGCTCGACTGTCGGCCCATAGACGCCTAATCCTAATCCATAATCCAAGATTCCTCCGATATGTTGTTTGCGTGACCAATATACCATAATCAGGATCTTACTGACATTAATCCTGATACACTGATTGGCATTCCTGCTGATGGGCTTGTGCTCTTTAAACGACACACGGTCGTTTTGATAGGGCCTTCTTGCGAACACATGCAGCTTTTAGTAGAGGTTTAACAGGGCCCACTGTCAACCCCCTCTACATCCTAGACAGACCCCCAAAGAATCAGTAGCCATTGAGCAAGTGATATTTTGACATCTCTAACGTGTTTTTTCTCTAATTTTTCTTTTAAATATAAGAGAAAGGCACAACCCACGCTATGTAAATTATTCTGTTTTTTTTTTCTTTAATATACAATTTATTATAGTATACATCAACAGGCTTGTTAATGCCCCAATGATATTTAAAATGTTCTGTTCTGAGTATACAATGTGGAAGATTTTTTTTTTGATTCGGTGGGATTCAAATCCACGACCCTCAGTACGCTAGACTGGTGCTTTAACCAATTAAGCTACGACAACGTAGCAACGTAGCGGCTACTGAATTAGCTCGAAATTCCCAAATTGGGCCCATAGTCGAATCACTTACAATCCATTTGTCAAGCCAACACTTCCAAGTAGAGGGACTTGGACATTAATTTACAATTTGAAAACTCAGATGTGAATATGTAGAAGAACTGTTCCGTTTTCCATCTCACTGAACATATACTCATCTCATCGTGAAACAAATAAATACGGGATTGATATCATTTCTTCTTTTTTCTAGCATGCATGCTTACTGCTGAAAAAACATTATTTTTTTCATTAGATGAATAACGGAGCCCAATAGAAGCCCAATAACAATTTTGCCAAGGGCGCTGGGAGTAGATGCTACGGCTCTGACCTAACTACTATGTACACTAAATATTTACAATGATAGGGGAAATGTTCCGAACTTCATCTCACTGTACATATATCCATCTCATCGCTAAACAAAGAAATACGGCACCAAATTCCTCGCTTCTTTTTGTCAACATGCGTGCTCACTGCTGGAAAAAATCACAAAAATAATAAACAAACCAAATTCCTTTCCATTGCTTTGTTTTTGATGGGATGGAAATAGGAGCTATGAGATGAAGTGGCGAACCGTTCCCCTATGTTATGTATGATAGACAAAATCTTCATAGAACAATTAAACTTCAATCCTAAAGCAGTGGACTCCAGGAAAGGAGGCGCATGGTGCCTGTTAATTCTCTGTTGAACATACAACGTCGGAACGCACACTGCACTGTGAGGCAACTTTCATACTTCATAGATTTTATACTTCCATCACGGAACGGCTCAAATACTCCACCGTCGGCACCAATAACAGGCGTTCCGAAGTGGAAGTAAGTTTTCACATTAAATACTTTTCCTAATGTCCCCCGCCCTGCCAAACCGGAAAGAAACTCAACCCAATGACGCTGCTGCTGGTGTTTTCGCTGTCTTCCGTAGAAAGTTTGTTTTTAATCGGGGATTATTAAAAAAAGGTTTTCGCAACGCTCGTTCCATTAGGCTGGCTGTTGGAGCCCCGGTGGTAACTTTCCATCAAGACATCTAATTTGTTTGCCAGAGCCCTCTGGCGCAATTTTAAGACGTACGGATCCCCAACGATTGTCAGTCAAGTTTTGAAGCTATTTCATACTGCGGCATAATTATCGTAGTTTCAGACAAGTGGAAAATAATTGTTGGTTGCTTGTCGTTCAAATTAAAATGTTCATGTGAGGGCAAAAATCGCAGTGACCAGTGACTTCTGTGACCATTATAAGCATTCCTTGCCAGCAAATCGACTGGTCAAAGCTATCACAAAGAGCACGTTCCGTTCTGGACCCAATGAAATATCGCACAAAAGTCGAACTTTCCTCTCAATTAGAGCAACGATTAATCTATCGCCATCAATCGACGCCATTCAATTTGTTTGGAATAAATACCGCAGCCATATTGATTGGATTCTTCCGCTTTTCGTTCAGGCCATACGCCGCAAAACGGGTGGACAAAGTTTCTCGAGCAAACTGTTTGTCGGATACCAGAGGCCAACTTTTGTTCAATTGTTGAACGCAAAGTTATTTCTTAATCAACAGTCATCACATAATTTATTCGCCCAGTCGGTCGCATAGTGGCGGGATTTTTCAGAATAACCGAACAATAGTAGAACTGTACACAGTAATAAGGAAGAAACCCGGACTATTAAAAACTCCGGAACGCAAAAGCCAATCGGGCAGTTTGCATAGAATTTTCAGCTTTTCATTTTACGAAAAGCTTTCAGGAATCGATTCCACACTCCACAGCATGCAAATGCGCATAAACGACTGAATGATGCCGCGTGGATATTACTATTACCAAATTCAAGTTAAAACCTTTTTGTGGTATTTTAACAGAAACTCGAATATCCAAGTTTTCTTAACAATACCATGTCCTTTTTGCTTCATCCTTGACTAGTGGTTTCTCCATTTTGATTTCTTATACCTATAGATTCTACATCAATTCTGCAAAATATTCTATTTACATATGTAGTGGCTATAATGAGAATAATTATTTTTCAGAGAAATAGGTAACAGTTCGAATCTAATAATTGAGCCCAGTATTACCATAGAAAAAGAAATTCTCTTCTAGTTTATTAAACTGAAAGATTGATTTGTTTCACACTATCAGCGTCAAATAATAACTGCTATGAGCAGGGCCTGACCTGGGTGGTCCAGGGGGGAGGGTGTAGGTGCTTGGCCCCGGGCCGCCACAAAATCGTATGTACCAAAATCAACCTTTTCCGTACATTTAGGGGCTCCCGAAAACTATCGGCCCCTGGGCCGCCTTCCGGCAAAGTCCAGTCCTAGGCATAAATAGCAAAATCCATTAACAGCGCAAATACTAGTTTCACAAAACTTCCGGTCACTGTGCGATGCCGTCGCCGTAACGTCTGATGCCGACGAAGAATTTATTGAAGTTTCAGTCGTCAAGCCTGTTTCCGTTCTCCTCTATCTTTGCCAATCGATATAATAATAATAACAGTTCCACAGTAATGACGAGCAAATACCAATTAAGCTTCGGATGATTCGACGTTTATTTTGGGATTCAATCACGCCTTTGGGGTTTGAGCTAATTTTCATCATGTTAAGTACAGTCATTCCATTCATGCAAATAATATTTCATGTAGAGTTATCTTAATTTGTTGTTTCATACAAACTAAAATAAGCAATGATCAAATCAATGAGTACATACATTCAATTCTATTATAATAAGACTATATTCAGTAAAAATTGGACACTTTTTGGTTTGAAACATTCGAAGTCATTCAGTGATGAACTTATAAAATCATAAAAAATCACTTTAATAAAGATTTAAAAAAAAAATTCGTTAAACTTTTTTTCTTCGAAAAAAGTAAGAATTGAGAACGCTAAAAAAAATTATACATCTATAAAACCACATATATAACGTAACTAATAGCAAATATTACTCAAACTCAATCGTCTGTCCTAACGGATCTGTTTATACATGTCGTTTGTAAAAAAAATTACTAGTTCTCAAGAAACAGGGGGGATCAAGTGTCATATTTAACAAAAATTGCACGAGATTTTCTCCGCAAGTTCCTTCGACAATTCCTCCGGATGTCCCTTCGGGAATTCCTCCGCAAGTTCCTTTGAGAATTCCTCCGGGAATTCCTTTGGGAATTCTTCCACAAAAAACAATGAAAGGAATTTCGCCAAATTTTCACGGATTTTTATTTCATGAAAGCGCATCAAACTATTGTAAACAAGCTGTTTCTCCTTCAATAATGTTACTTCTAACTCGAAAATCAGGAGAAATATAATCATTTTATCGACTAGTCATCGTTATTTGCACAGATTTATCATAACTATTCAGAAATTTAGATGTCAAAACAAAGCAACATTCCCATCATGACTGCTTGTAATGTGACAGGTGACCGGGAGCCCGCTACATTTTCATTTGGTTTCTTGAACATGAAAATGCAACTGTTTTCGCTTTCACATAACGATCACGAAAACGACCAGTACTGCTCCGGATGTTCCTCCGGGAATTCCTCTAGAAATTCCTGTTCCGAAAGTATCTTTGAAAAATCTTCCAAATTTTCTATAGAAATTTATCTTAAATCCAGAAATTCCACTGCATTCACTCGTTTTTTTTTTAAGTTTCTCCAAAAGAACATTACAATTTATTCCTAACATCAAGAAATTGTCTCTGAAATTGCTTCAGAAATTCACCTAGAAACTCCTTACGAAATTTTCACAGTTACTTGTACCTAAATTTCTACCAGTAATTCCTCCAGAAATCCCCGCAAAAACTCCTCATAAATTAGGCCTGGAACTCTCCAGAAATTCCGTATGTAATCCTTTCGGAATTCACATGGAATTCCTCTAAACCCACCTTCCACCACCGCCCCGGATATTCTTCCGGAAATTCCTCCGAGAAAGCTTCCATAAACGGCTATGGAAATTCAACATAGAATTTCTCCAGAAAAAATTACACGCATTCATTCATTAAGAAATTCTAATATAAATTCTTCCATAAACTAATCCGGAAATTTATACAGGTATGCCCCCAAAACTCCACCAATACCATTTCTGATTTTTTTAAAGATGTTTTTAAAGTTTTTTTTTTTTTTTTTGTGTCTTTATTAAAGAGACTTTCAGCCCGAGGCTGGCTCGTCTCCGCTGTTTTTAAAGTTGTTCCTGAAACCTCTAACAAAATTCATCTACATATGCACTAGTTATTGGTCCAGGAATTCTTCCGTAAATTTCTTCCGTAAAAAATAAAAAGAATGTCTCTAAGAATTTCCTTTAAAAATTATTTAAGAAATTCTCCCGGAAAACTGTGCAGGTACTCACCCAAAATTCGGATATTGTTTTGGATAAAGCCAGGTTTTTTTTTTTCAAAGAATTACTTCATAAATTCCACCGCAATAACAAATACCCCAGAAATTCAACTCTCTCCCTTTATCTTCCAGAAATTCCTCCCAGAAATATCCCAAAAAATCCTCTATACATTATTAAAAAAGAGCAGTTCCTCTCTGGAAAATCTCTGTTTGAAGAATAATTTCCGAAGAAATACATTTTTGTAGCAGATCTTGCGATATTTTCCGAAGCGATTCCTGGAAGATTTCCTTAACAAATCCTCAAAAAAGAATTGTTGAGTAAATTCTTTAAATTATTGGTTTGAATCCATGAGGAAATTTTGGGATTAAGTCTTGATGGTATTTGCAAAAGAAAATATTTTTGATTTTCTTAACAAATTTCAAGTGGACTCTTGCATCAATTTCAGATCGTAATATCAAAGATATTCCAGTAAGTTTTTCCGAAAATGAATTTTATAAAAAAAAATGTTTGTCACAGAAAATCCAGAGACTAAAATAAAAACTCTTTTTAAAAAAATAAAAATTTTCCATGAAAAAAAATAGTAAATTGCCAATAAAGAAATCAGTGTACCTATCGTAGTTCCTAGTCATGATTGGCCGAGAAACAACAAATAATGCATAGCTCACCAATTGAATAGTTTTCTCGGGAACTAGAAAGCTATTCTCAATATACATGCTTTGGAGTTTCTTTAATTCAAGATCAATAAAGATGCCGGCCACGTCCTCACAGTCAATTAGGATAAGGGGAGAAAAATTAGTTCGACACTCATTGCTACAAGATACCGAGGAATCCTCTGCATTTCCATGAGGGCACTGGAAAGGAATAGTATGTTAGTTGGGAAGGATATATTTTGGAAAACGTCTTGGTAAGCGACTAATTATTTCATTTGAACAACGCCATATTTATGATGATACAAAAACGGAAAATAAACGCGTGTCTTACGTATTTTCCCGAAGAATGATTCGATATCTTAACTACTTCGCGATGACTAAAACACGCACTGCACAATGCTTGCACGATAGCTACTCCGAAAAAACACGCACTGAACTGATTAACTTTATTACCAACCGGGCAATGCAAAACACAATATTTTGACAGATCGCGCGATCGTTCTGCTGTCTGACACAAGAGAAATCACATCATAAATTAGCACTTTTAAAAGCAAAAATTGTTATTAGGTATAAAAGAAAAAAAATCAAAAAGAAATCAAAATGTTTCACGGAAGATATACAAAATTTCCATAAATAATTCAATATTAGCAATAAACAATTACAAAATTTCCAAGAAACATTTTTTTAACAAAAAAATATAAACTTTCCACGAAAAAATCATTTGGAACATTTTGAATTTTTATGGAAAATTCTTCTTTTATATACTCAACTCTCTTTTTACGTCACTTATTGGGGGGACGTAAACCGAATGTGACATAAAGAAATGTTGCTAAAATTTCTAGCATTTCACTTAATTTATTAATCGTTGGATACTTTAAAATAGATTCACTTGCGTCTTACATGAGGTATTGTAAGATCTCTCCAAATCTAGGCATAAGAGGTGTTGTAAGATCTCCAAATTGTCCTGGAGTTTGCATCAAATTGTCTACCGAATCAACAAAGGCTTCCATGATGCTCCCAGCCTCGGTGTCAACCCAATTTTGTCCTCTGATTATTTGTCTTGCACTTGCGTCTTCAATTCTTGCATGTATGAAGTTGTAACATCTCCAAATTGTCCTGGAGTTTGCATCAAATGGTCTACCGAATCAACCAAGGCTTCCATGGTGCAGGGCAACAGAGACTATGTCCAAGGGCTTTACAACCCCTACCCACAGCCTCTGCAAGTTAGGGGGCCTGCCTAGGACGTGGTGGGCTCTGTTAAACCTCTACAAAAAGCTACATGTGTCCCCAAGCAGGTCCTATCAAAGCGACCGTGTGCAGCTCAAAGCGCACAGGAGCCCAAAGAGTGCCAATTGGCATGAGGAGTGTCCTTACTTCGGTAGGGAAGTACGTGTTCTGCTTCAGCAGAGAGCGAGTGATCTGCTTGTGTTAAGGCAGGAGTGTCATAGTGCGTCACCACTATTGTCACCTCCGAAGCACGACAGAAGTTTGAGTGTGAACTGCACATGCCGAAAGAGTGTCGTAGCGTTGTATCGTTGACTGATCCCTACATACCGCTATTGACACATCAAGGCATGCCAGTGGAGTGTTAGGGTGAGCACCCAAATAAGACTCACATGGGGCTAGTGACATTTGGAGAAGCTGCTTCGGTGGCAGGGTGGTAGCGGGTTGAATCCACACACCCACAGTGAGGCACAAGTGGTGCACGGGGAGTGCCCCTACTTCGGTAGGGTAGCGCGTGGTCTGCTTCGGCAGAAGAGCGAGTGATCGGCCTGTGCTGAGGAAGGAGTGTCGTAGCGGGTAACCGCTATGGTCACCCCGAGGCATGGCGGAAGTTTGTGTATAGACTACACATGCTATGTCTTAGCGTAGTATCTGTAGGCCCAGGCAATTACCGCCAGACTCCTCGAGCCATGGCAGTGAAGTGTTAGAATGAGCATCAAAGTAAGCCTCAAATGGTGTGAGTGCCTATGTGAATGTGTACATTAAGTACAGCCTATCCTCCAGAAAAAATGCTGGAAAGCTGTTCCGGGGGGAAATTAGGGTTGAAGCCCAAGGAGGGTTTAGTGGGTGAGAGTCCCACACTCCAGTACACTGCCATGTGTAAATGAAATTCTTGAAAATTCAAATCATTTTGTTAAATTAGTCTAATTTTTGCCATTTTGCCCTTGTGACGCAAGATGGTGTGATTGTGTTGATTAATGCCTAACATATGGAGATTCACTAAGTGAACTATATTGTTAACTAGCAGACCCGTCGAACTTCGTCTCACACAAAATTAATTAGAAGAAACATTCATTTTATATTCACAATTTATGTTTAAATGTTTATTCCGCGATTCTATTTCATTAGGCAGAGCAAACATCTAGACTTCATTTTTTTTTTCACATGCCATATTGGATTCCATTTGCTTGATTAGTTCTCGTGTTATGCAGAAATTAGTGTTTTATTTCTATGGGAGTTTTTGGACTATTTTCAACTTTTAAAAAAATCTAAAAAGATTGGTGTGCTCTACAAGTCTTGTAAATATTGCGATTCGCTCCGTTCACGTTTTGAAAAAGCTTTTACGTTTTCGAGCTTTTAAGTTCATAAAAACACTAGAGATTTGAGTATTTAATATAATTGCCAATGTACGATTTATCGCTATATTCTTAAAACCAGAAGCTGATCATTTGTCATAAATTTGCACGTTAGAGTTTCTTCAAACAAGTTGTTCGAACAAAACATAAATCAAATCATATGATATTTGATGCTTACAAAAAACGACCTCCAAATTTGGTTCATTGCACCATATGTTAGTAACAAGTGAAATCAAATGACAATTAGCTGAAAATTTAACAGGAGGCTTAGTTCAGCATAAGAATTGTAATTCTGAGCTGACCAGTTGAATGTTCGATACTTTTTAAAAACATGAAAAGGTCTAATTTAGATATACTATATTTCATATTTTATTTGGATGTTTTATTTTGGTATTTCATTATGCAAACCTTCCAAAGTTGGATTAGGATTAAAGCTAAATAGGAATATTGGATTTACATTTTAAGCTAGTACATTGGATTTGGTTATCGGATTGAAAAATGTATGATTTAAATATTTGAATTTTAATTTGTATAAAGATTATTTTAAAATGTGTAAATTGTGTACGGATAATGCATTGTGAATGGTTATTCATAAAAATGTTTTTTTCTCCATTTTGTTAAAGAAGAAGGGGAATGTGAGGGTGACATTTATTATAATTTTGGAAATCCATTTCCAGTGTGCATCGATGACAGATATGCAAATATCATCCATTTAACGGTTTGATTGTCACCATTGATTAGTGAAAAGCAGGCCATGACTTTGCCTCTTTACTCGTTGGGAAACCAACGGGGTTGTACGCTTCATAAGTAAGACAGCACACAAGGGACCGGACCAACAGATAGCTCATTGGGCGGCCACACAGTATACATCATAATTATCATTGCTATAAAAAAAACTGTTCTATTGAGTTAATACAAACTAAACATCAACAAGTATCAAAATCGGAAAAAAAATTCACTTCTTTTAGTGGAATGTCTTCAACTGCCTAAGACGAGTTTAGAAGTTTCCATTTTATTCCACTACGTTTTGTTATCTCTACAGATACATATTTCGACCTCAACTGTGAGACCATCTTTAGTATCTCGTACTTCACTCGACTAGAGGTGTACGCCACCGCCGTCAGTTTTTGGCACGCCGTTGCCGCCGAAATTTTTGCATCGACGCGCCGCCGTTTAAAATTTGTCACGCTGCTGATCTATAGTTTTCCACGCCGATTCAAATTTGAAGAAGATTCAGTAGAATTTCCGTAGAATTTTCTGATTGATCTCCATAATATCACGTTGAAGCTCCAGAGAATTTTTCGTGAAGATACCAAAGATTTTCTTAAAAATTCCGTGCAATTTCTTGTTGAAATTTTAAAAACCTCTCCGTAAAAACTAAGAAAAAACTCGTGCGGAAATTGCGAAGGATTTCCCGTTGAAATTAAAAAAATATATTGTTGAATTTGAGTACCGTCAACTGGGGGGAAGATGATCATTGAGGTGAAGATGATCATTTGATGTGTCAGTCAAAAGTGCCAAATTTTTTTATGAAACGGTAGTCAACAATATTCTCCGCTCAAGTAATGTTACCGCTAGGTAGAAATCCGAGATTTTCGATTATAATCATGAAAATGTATTTTGTGAAAGAAAGAGAGAGATAGTCATAAATGACGCTATTTTCGTTTCAAATATTGACTTCGTAGACTTCTTTACGTAGTAAATTCAACATTCATGCAAATAACCTAGTGTATTTTGACTACTAGGTCATAATTATTTTAGTAGAGCTGTCTTGATCAACTTCACCCCAAACCAGATTACTCAAAAAATGTGTGTTAATTTAATTTATTTTAATAAATGCGAATGCATTTCAGAAAACTAAAGTTGTTGATTGTTGCAACATATAGCAGTACATGTTTTGAAAATATTTGTTTCGATTTAAAATGTAAACACACATTGTTATTGCATGTTTTGTCTTAAAAATGATCATCTTCCCCCCAGTTGACGGTACGGGTAAAGATCGTTCTGCAAAAAGCCATTTGGTCGACGACCACATGGCTGATAGTTGTTTGGTCGAATTTGTCGCTTGTATACGCCAAGACCATTTGGTAAAAGACTATCTAGCATAAAGTTATTTGGCATTTGTTATTCGGTCGAACAGTCCATTTGGCTGAAAAAATCGGTTGGCGAATACTCAATTGACCAAATTTGCCATTAGGCCGAAATGATATTCGGTCAAAAGTGTCGTTCGGCTGCAATCCATTTTGATTATTTTCAAGACATTAACGGAAGAATATTTTGAATTTCGCCAGAAAAACCGGATCAACTTCCCCAGAAGATTCTATATTTTTTTCAGAATATTCATTTGACGATTATTTTCACATTTTCCACGGATTCTTTGAAATTACCAAGAGGATCTCTTTGGATTTGGATTCATCGGATTTTACATGAGAGTCTCTTCAAAATTTTCACGGAAAGTTGTTCGAAATTTCTACAGGAAGATACTTACTTGATACTTGATGGGCTACAGCTCTTCGATATTCTTTGAAATTTGCACAGAAAATTCTTCATAATTTTAGGAGTTTGTAACTGGTAGAAGGGATGCTTCCTCGTTGACTTTCTCAATCTAGATTAATCAAGACGACTAGACTAGAGCCGACGTTAAAACAGAAATCCACGGGAGACTCTTTGGCATTTTCACGACGAAAAATTCTTCAAAGTTTCAACGGAAGGTTGTTGAAAATGTAGATTTCAATAAAAAAAATCTTTGCTTTTTAACGGCAAAATGCTTGGACTTTTAAGATTTTTTTTTCATTTTTACAAGAAACTCTTTGTATTGTCCATCAGAAATTCTTTGGAAATTCCATTGCACGAAAGCAACAGACGGCCGAGCTGGTAGTTGTCAAAGACGTTTGACCTAACAAGTCGTCTGGTCGAATCGATCATTTAGCCGAAGAAGTCATTAGATCAAAAATGCCGTTTGGCCGAAAATCTCATTTGGCATTCGGCCAAATGTCAATTACTGAACGGATCATATGGTCATAACTGGCCAAACGACATTTTCGGCCAAATAGACCATTCTGTCAAAACTCCATTTCAGCCAAACGATATCTTCGGGCTGATGACATATTCGACCAAACGACCTGATAGCGAAAACGACTTTTTCGGCCAAATTACAAGTTCGGTCATATTTTAGCCAATGGAATTTCCCAAGAATTTCTTATGAACAATACACCCGATTCTGTTTTTAAAACGGATTTTTTTTACACGGCCATGTAAAAAAAAATCCCATACAAAATTTTTGCAAAGTTATCCATTTTGGAGAAATCATAATACTTTTTTTACACGGATTCTTGAATTTTGAACTGAAAACCTTTTTTACACGGAACGCATCTCCCGTGTAAAAAAAAGAATCGGGTGTACTCTAGTCCAGGCCTGGCCAACCTTTTCAAGTCACGAGCCAATTTTCAAATTGGCCACTTGCTTGCGGGCCAGGAAATATTCCGAACATATTTTTTAAACATTTTAAAAATAACCAAAGTAAAATACATTTTTTTTCAGAATGGGATTGAGTTTTACAGAATGGCTAATTTTTTAAAGGAAAAACTAAACACAATATAATTGCGTTTAAGCAATCTTTTTTGTGTGTGCTTATTTTCTTTTTCTTTTTAAGTAACAGGACATGGAATTGTTGACTTCTTTCCAATACTCGACGCATATTGATTTCACAATCGGTGATCGAATTTGGCAACAGATAATGAAGATCAGCAACTACTTTTTACTGCTTTTATTCTTGATAAGAGCTGTTCACACAGATATGTACTTCTGGAGAGAGAAAATAACTTACTTTTGAAATTTAAATTTGAGCTCGTTGTTGCATTCGAGGTCAATTATCTGAATTTGAAACATTCCAGGTGCATTTGCATCAGGAAAAGGTATTGAGAAACGGTGTTCTCAAACATAAGCGAAGAGGCTTGAAAGTAATGTCGAAAGGCTTCGAGTTTACCAGCATGTTCAACAGATTTGCAGAAACTGTTATCTAACGGATTAGGGTAGATTATATTAGTTTTCGACAATCAATTGTGCCAAATTGTTTCATTTTATTTTAATAGTTTGTACCTATTGATCCCTAACTTGCAGCTTAATGTACAAGTCATTGAGATGTTTAGTGACATGTACTATAAAGGCCAAGTCATTCAGGATCATGGAGCTTGGGCATTGGTTTAGCTGTGTCTCGTAAAAATAATGTGATTTTCTTCGCTCTTAAGCAAGGTATCATCATGGTTTAACCAACGAACTAAAACAACGAATCTCCGTATTCTGCTTCCATTTCCGTCCACATAATTCTGAATTAGTGGTGGTTGAGTTTCTTCGCGTAGGTAAAGTTGATTTTCTGAATAACAAGCGACGCTACATCACGATTATTTATCGTTTTTGTACATAGATCCTTTTTGATGAAAATGCAAAAATGATTAACAATTGATAAAAAAAAAACAATAAACAAATTGCTTTAATTTCCAAGTGTCACAACGCCAGTGTTCTTTCCTATCATTGCCGGAGCTCCATCAGTTGTTAGTACTTTAGTTTCCAAAGATGAATTCAAGCTCTTTCATACAGGTCTGTTTATTCCTTTGTGATAAATATGAAGATGATCATAAATTCCCCTTATTAAGCTATATGTACCTTGTTTTTTTACATTAAGTATTTTCATCGATTGCGAGCAGGTACAATCAGAAGCAGGTGGCTTTCACGCAGCGTAGTTTTCAAATCTTCTGTGAGAACTGTAACTCTTCATCTGCTTTACGACAAACTAATGCTACTGAAACCGACAGCCGATTTCCTAACAAGCTCTCCGTCCTGGAAAGGTTTCATCCGTAATGCCAAAATTGTATTAACAGCAATACTAGCCTGTGCTGCATTGTTCGACTCCGTTCTTGCACAGATTTTATCTTTTAATCAGTAATAACTTACAGTATTTATTAATAAATAATAAGAAGGAGCTTCTCATGTCAGATAGAAAAGCTTTCGGGCTGGTTATGAAGTATTTTATCTCACACGCCGCGGGCCGCAAAAAATGGAGCCACGGGCCGCATCCGGCCCGCGAGCCGTACGTTGGGCAGCCCTGATCTAGTCGTTTACGTTTCAGTTAGCGAATACTGTTCGATAACTACAACGTATTATATATGTCAAACGGTTGTCAGTTGACGTCAGATGCAATAGAAGTATTATCGAGTTGCAGTTAAATTACTTGCAGTTTGGAATTACTTGCATTTGGAAAACTTGAAGAATTTTTTTTGAGAAGTTCATCAGATTTTGAGCTTGAGCTTGAGCTTGATTGACTGCTCGTAGTTGCTACTCCATTATGACCAGATCAGCTGTTCTTGCACAGGGAACCAACAGATGTTTGCTTGGGACTAGCACACATCTTCAATGTACAAGTACTGGTGATCTCACATTTGTTAGGTCATACTGGCGCCTGCCACGTCAGAATGCAAGTCAATGTAGAGAAGGGGGAGGAAATGATGATGCAATCACTCGCCCACTGCAAGCCGAATATACCTCTGCACTTGCCACGAGTTCATGCGGAATTTGTTGGAATTTATGGGTTAGGTTGGAGAGGCAGAGGTCCGTCTTGGTTAACGAGCTGCCAATGTGATAGATAGGAGAAGGTGGTAACTGATGGAATTTCCAATTGGATGTAGGACACGAGCTCTATAGTTCATTTCCAATTCTAGCAGATTACTCAAGTTGAAGGTATAGGAATAGTAATGGAAACGGTATAGAAGACCATTTCCAGTTCTAGCGATTGCTAGAACATGAGAAATAAAGAGAAAGATACAAAGTAGGAGAATGGAACGGACCTGGGATTGAACCCACGACCTCCTGCGTATGAGGCAGAAGCAGTAGCCATATGACTACCAAGCCCGCTTTTTCGAGAAGTTCATCAGATTTTCAAGAAAAATACGTACCGGCGCACACCTCTAGACTCGACTCGATAGACGGGCTCACAGTTGAAATACGAAATACGTATCTGTAAAGATAACGAAACCTGGTGGAGTTGCATGGAGAGTACTAAACTCGTCTTAGACAGTTGATCAAAATCAGCTCGAATCTAGACGAATAAAAACACAAGCTGTCAAAATCCTTGGTAATCCTAATAGAGTTGTATGCTGATCTTGCGTGGCATCATAAGCTCACTTGCATAAAACTAACAATTTTTAGGCGAACCTTAGGAAATTGTCATGAAAACGTTCTTTGGAGTGGGCCACTTCCCGCTTATGACGGTTTTATGGCTGTCTTGGAGCAGGGTTGTATAATAATTGGTCTCATATGTGTCATTAAAGGCACTAGTCTAGAAGTGTGCTTCAAGTGCACCATAAAATAATTTTGCTACTTGGGTCATCAAAAGGCAAAAATACGTCAAAAACCAGGGCACATGGTGTGGAAATTTGATGGAGAATATACATAGATTAGTATTTACCATCGGATAGATGATCAACACAAAACACACTTTATTTAGGATCATTTTGATTACTGCGTGACTTCATCGAAATTAATTTATTGGTATTTTTTTTGGTGATATCACCGAAAAAAAGCCAATACATTAGTTTCGACAGACAAAACAATTGTTTACCATTTCATTTATCGAAAATTGAATCAGGACGAAGACTGGTCAATATCCCTATAAAATTCATTACTAATCTTCACACAACAAACAGTTCAAAATTCAATAGAAATCTTATAGCTCATCGGAAGTTCGACCGACGATGATGACGGTGGCGTTATGGCAGTAGCATGAAATAGAACGATGGCAATCAGCAATCATGGCTTTATTTCAATTTTCATTCGCCGTTGTTCCGGTCGAGCGATGCGAGGTGGTTCCGGGAGGAATTGGCCTAGTAGTTGCCACAATAAGTCTCTACTACCGTTAGTTTGGTATCGAATGATCTCTCGGAACGGCATTTGGAATGACCACGTATATATGTGGCAGTAGTGTGTAGCGAGAAGCAATCTTATCGATTGAGCCACAAATCCTGGCGAGCTTTAGCAGCAATTCAATTGGCGCACGCAAAGAACCGAGCCTGAATTAGGACAGGACAGGGGCTTGAATTTGATTTTATTTTATGATGTTAGGTACTTCTTTTATGTGTCAAGAACGTTGTTGACTTTGAGTTTGATTTCGATGTAATGAATAGAACGCTCCCTTAGCTTGTGTAAATTGAGAATTATTCTTGCAACTCAGGAACTTTCTTCCATCGCCTAGCTGTGCCCATGCTCCGGAAATCTGTTACCAGAACAGAACGAGCTAAGCTCATTCCGTACAATTTTGATCACCGCCTTAAGCATTATATTGGCAGCAACAGCAATAATGCCATTTCCATTCACGTTTTCGCCTGTACTGGTGGTTTGTGTTTATGCACGATAGGCCAAAATCCCAACCACAGAGCATAGCAACTACGATCCTCCCCGTTGGCCATCGGAACGGAACAGCATCTTTAGGCATGCGACGACCTATAAATTGATATGCTAATGCGAGCCAATAATAATAAGGCAGGCAATCATAATCTGTCTCTCACTCGATTCGCCAAAGTGCCATCTCTTCTCGTGAGACGCACACGGTGGGTAAATCATGCCGCGAAGGGGTTGGGGGTTCCGCAGGAACCTCGTCGGAAGTGTAACCCCAGAGCAGCGGTGGTTGCTGTGGGCCTTTAAACTATCATCTTCTTGCCCTCGTTCAACGTTCAACGACGACGACGACGATGATGATGGGGCATGTGTTGAATCATTAAAGAGCGATAAAGCTACTAGTCAGTGCGGTGCAGTTTAAAGAACGACCCTGACGAATGGAGCATACACGTGTGGTTCAGTCTGAAGGTATGCGACGTATGCAACCCACGGCAGAAACTAACGGAAAAGTGGAAAACTCGCCGTAAGCACAATTTTTAATGTACCTCCGCCCGGGACGACAGGACACGTCCCACATGTGTGCTTTTAAGGGAGTGCTTCCTGTTCCCGATGCAGGATGCGTTGCACCGGAACACTCTCTACCTATACACAAGGCCGTGCGCTCGTGCATGCTATACTACGGCGCGTTGGTTGATGTCGAACGTGGTCGTTGATAGAATTTAATCTAATGAATGTTATTCCAATTTATCGCTCCATTTGCCATTCGGTGTCAGAAAGATGGATGACTGGATTGGGCGAGGAGATGAAATGCAAAAGGGGTCGAAAGCTTAAAAGCTTCCAGGAACTTATCCTACGTCGGGTCAGAGTGGCGCCCGTTGCGGAAATTGATGCCACTGTCGTTGATTGATGCGAGTCAGGTGGTAATAGATACCACCCGAAATAAGTGCAATGTCGGATACCATTCAAGTGATAATGGCGAGGTAATGGGCTGATTGATTGCCGGCATTATCTACAGATCCTGTTAAGATGAAGTGTCACCTGATTGACAACAGAAACTGTATTCGTAGAAGAGAGAACTTTTTTGAAGTGCAGAACAGATAATTGTTCAGAACAGAGACACAATGAACTGTTTTTACGACATATGTATAAGTTTTCTTGCCTTCCTCGGGCCATAAGTGTACGCTTTAGTTGTAGAATCACTTTCTACGGTAAAATTAAGAAATATGCTGTTTGTCCGAAGATTCAGATCGGTTAATAATTTCATTCGATAATATCTATTATACTTATATTTTCTTCTCTTAGAATTTGACACATATATAAAGCTTTCATTATTACAATTCATTTGACCAAAACAGTTTATGATTTTTCCACGAGTTTTTAATTGATTGGTCAATTGAAAAAAGTCTTCAAAACAGCTGCAGTTAATCACAATCATGGCTATTTTCTACCCACTTCTAAAACCTTGAAACTGCCCCTGTACGTCATTTCAGCCAGTAATCATATTGTTCCCAACGGATACATCTAAACTAGATCCATCAACTACCCCGGCTATGTGTATATCTGAATCTCTACGTCAAATCATCAGCCAAACCACATCCCTGCAATGGCTCACAGCCACAACGGAACAGTTTTAGAAATCCTGTTAAAAAATTCAGGTCAGTCGACCTTGGCCAATCTGGCCAGCACATCGCATCGCTTTGGCACTCGTTGTCTATCTGATTGACGTAATTTGTATTCACTGCACAACTGTGCTCGAAATGCCAAATATAAGACCCAAATTGAATATATGTACGTACGATCCAATCGCATCGGAAAAATTCTACCAGCATCCAATCATCCAAACAGCTAGCACCGATGTCGCCGAACGACATGTGACGAAATAAATATTCATAATTCACGGACATCAACATACCGCGTTTCAGCATGGGCACACTGCAGTCCGCACACACAGCTCTAGAATAAAATTAGGAGCCCCGACATGACGTGTTGACTAAACCGAAAAACCTAAATTTCAACCGACAATCAACTGGATGTTATCGGAGGCGGTGCAACGGCGGAAGGCTCTCGGAACTAGGGAGGAATTGCATCACAATCGATTAGCATTGTACCGAAGCCAAATCAAACTAGAGTCCCGGAAATTCTCCCGACACAGACCGGCGGCGCAGAGACCTATCATTCAAAAAAAAACTGTCGTTCCATATAACGTTCGGTGGACGTTCGAAGGAAGCTAAATTCGTAGGCTAAAATTTGTGCAGTATGCGATATGTTCCTTCCAAAGCAGTGTTTCTCAACATACTCATATTGTATACCGAATTAACGATTCCATAATTAACCGTTCGACTAGTATCCAAAGAGCCCGTTTCTGTTAATAAATAATACTGGGATTCATAACGTCAGTTCATGGGGCACGTTTCCCCAAATTTAGAGGGTTTGTCAGGGGTCTGCGAAGCGGCCATGTTCTGACGCCAGCATCAAAATCATCGATTAATTTATTCGAAGGCGTAATCATAGTTGTCGAAAATCTGCTTTTGGAAATATGTTTTAAATATCATGATATTTTGGCGAAGTAGAGCGCTTGGTGCCGATCGAAATATGAAAATTTATTAATGATATCAATATTTTTGTAGAAATACACCTCGATCCATACTTTCGTACAAGTTCTCGAAAAATAATTCAAAAATAACTTGAAAAAAATCAATTCGGAATAGGTAGTGGTTTGTTTACAAAATAGAATTGTCAGTGGGTCTTTTTCATCATTTATTTGACAGATAAGGAAGTAAGAACAACTAAATCATTGCCTACGCAGTCTTTAAATATTGAAACAGGGTATCAAACAGAGTCTTGTATGGCTGCCAATAAACTCAATAGTACAAAACATAATGGCAGCCATACAAGACTCCTTCTTTGGACAAAACAAATCTTGTTTCAATCTTTAAAGACTTGAAAGACAGTTTATGCTGAAATAACAATAAACAGTCGATCCTTCAATAGTGCAAATAAGAACAAAATGATAAGAACAGGAAATGCAAATGACAAGGAGCAAATAACAGGTTTCTAGGGAGGGAGACCTAGAAGGAGACTTTTCAATACGCTAATGGCGAAACACAGAGTAGACTGCGTATAAAACGTAAACACGGAAGAAGTAATAAGGAGTTTGTGGGATTTGAGATAAATTTAATCATTTTACGCAGACAAACTATTTGAGGTCTGAAAACGATCACATTTGATCCAGTGATATTTCTGATTCCATTAAACCAAAAAATTATAAGAGCTCAATGGTGAAAAGACAAAGCGAAGATTTTGAATATTCAATGAGCATTGATAATGTGAGTTTGATTTTTCCTGTTGGTTCTATGTATATGAACTCGTTAAGCTTTAAACAAGGATGAGTATTTAGAATGACATCACTTATCTGACAGCATACTGAACACAAGAATCTGAATCAAGGGATTTCAATAATAATGGCGATTGACCTACCTCAAAATTGAATTGAATTCGTCCAAGCAATTCCACCAGCGGCACCAAACTACTACCAGATCCGATTGCATTTCTGGCCATTTATCAACCCGACCATCTACCACTACAGAGTTTAATTTTATTGAAAGTCCTGTAGTTCCTTGAAACCACCGACCAAGCCACTCTAGAGTTGAATTTTCATAATCAGTATGGAGTTTCTGAACGTCATCCAATCCGCTCCAAAGTAGGGTTTTTCATTCGTCTAGGACCGATAGAGCTCCAAGCACCGACAAGCAGCCCTGTCGTCGTAAAATATGAGCTACTTAGTCGCCTATTTTTAAAGGGGGCGCTAGTACAACAAGGTGGTTATGAGGGCGCATATTTAAAACTACGAATTTCAGTGAAACTTTGAACTGAAAGTTCGGTTCGTTGAATTGCAAATCTTCCAACCTCATTGGGAGCACACGGATCCTCGTCGAAGTGCTGAAAGACAGCAGATTCGGCATCGTAGCGTTGCAGGAGGAGTGTTAGAAGGGATCAATAATGGTGTGAACGTTTACAGGTAATCATACCTTAGTAATCATACCTAGTTGGTTCGGCGAAGAGTGCATACAGATTCGGAAGAAGAAGGGCGCAGTGTGGACAGTCGCGCTGCAGCAAAGAACCCGGAGGAAGGTAGAACGCAATAGACGGAAACGGAGACAGCAGACCCACCCTTCCATGAGAAGCAAAGCTGCCTGGGAGAAGTAAAGTGCGAGGAGATGGAACAGTACCGTTAAAAACGCCAGTGTCCACTGTGCAGGGATAAGGATGAGAGCCTCCTTGCATATGAACATATGGCGATCGAAAGGTGGAAAATTTAATGGCGCTGAGAACATAAGCAGTGAGAGGCAAGTCAAGGCAGTGAGGCTGTAGGCAGCAGAAGAGATGACTACGTCAGTTCAGCGGACGATGGAAACTAACCAACCCGCACCTTGAGTGAAGTTAAATATACCGTCCACCACCGTCGTCCAATGTGCGCGGTGTGAACAATGAATGGTTCTCCCAACAGCTGATACAATTTGTGGTTCATACCCTTTTACATGTACAGACAACAGTCAACGATGTATACACTTTGTAGCCTCCCGCGGGATGGTATAAGCACTTTCTTCCCCGCAAGAATATCCACAAGGCCACATGGAGATCATCTAATCAAGAAACGGAAAACCAAATCGACAGCAAATTCTTCTCTGATATCACGAGCGTCCGCACTTACTGCAGTGCGAATATTGAATCCAACGACTGGGCGGCTACAATACCGTAGACTGGCCCAAGATTACGCGCAGCAGCTGGAAGTGGCACTCCCAACGGAAGAGCAGCTAAGCGCAGCGTCTCTTGAAGATGGCTGGAAAGATATTCGATTCACCATTGGAAGCACCGCAACCGCTGCACTAGGCACGGTGTCCCCGGACCAGAGAACGACTGTTATGTTATGTTTCAGCGAATGTGAGCAGTTAGTTGAGTAGAAGAATGCAGCATGAGTGAGATTGCTGCAACACCTCGATTTTTCGGAAGAAAAAGCGCCAGCAGGAAGATCGAGACCGTCAAGAGACGGAGCAACTGTACCGCGCTAATAACGCACGAAAGTTCTATGAAAAGTAAAACCGTTCACGTAAGGGCCTCGTGCCACAGACCGATATGTGTAAGAACATGAACGTGAACCTTCTTACGAACGAGCGTGAGGTGATCCAAAGGTGGCGGCAGCACTACGAAGAGCACCTGAATGGCGATGAGGCAAGCATCGGTGGCGGTATAGTAATCAACCTGGGCACGCGCGCAGGACATACGACTTTGGCTCCAAATCTTCAGGAAATCCAGGAGGAGATCGGCCGGCTGAAAAACAACAAAGCCCTGTAGTTGACCAGCTACCAGGAGCTGCTTAAACACGGTGGTGAGGCACTGGCTACAGCGCTGCAGTGGGTAATTTCCAAGGTTTGGGAGGATGAGGCTCTGTCGCAGGAGTGGAAGGAAGGTGTCGTGTCTCCCATCTACAAAAGGGCGATAAGCTGGATTGTAGCAACTACCGCGCAATCACATTGCTGAACGTCTCCTACAAGGTACTCTCCCAAATTTTATGCCGCCGACTAAAACCAATTGCAAAAAAAATCGTGGGGGCAGTACCAGGCGGGATTTATGGGTGAACGCTCTACCACAGATCAGGTATTCGCCGTACGTCAGGTATTGCAGAAATGCCAAGAATACAACCTGCCCACTAGATCTGTTTCAAAAAGTTTCCTAAAATCGACCGGTCTACTGGTATTCACAATTCTTATGCTAAGATAGACTTCTGGTGAAAATTTCAGTTCAATTGGTTGAAATTTAGATGCGCTTCAAATCGATTTAGTGTTTTTGGCATAATTATGCCCCTAAAAAAATATAACTCTGAGTGCAAGAGTAAACTCAAAATTTTTGGCCGGGCCGCTGAATAAAATCATAAAGCTATTTTCAATTCGTTATACTCGTTATACACATTTTTCTGTTAACGCTTACTATATAATGTCGACAAATGCGTACTTATTTTTCTTTTATAATAGGGGGAATGACGGGGGTTTTTTATGACTGATTATGCTCAAATTTGGCTTAAACATTCTTTGCATATCAAAAAATAATGTGGCCAAATTTCATAAAATTTGGTCGACAAAAACCCCCTGACAATAATAGAATAAAACCTGCCAAAGCCGTTTTTTTCCTACGTCTTCAGTGGCTTGTTAGAAATATCTAACAGAAAACGAAAAGTATCTTTAACTATTCTGTCCTATTTTTTTTACAAAAGTTATCCGACTCAATGTTTAAATAGAGTGTAAATGTAATCAGATATGTATCAGATCAGTATAACTTTGTCAAAAAGGCAAACCGTGGCGATTCGTAGGGCCCTTGAGAAGTCTTTTTTGAACGTCTTTCGTCCCTTCGAAACGCGCAGAGGGTTACGGCAAGGTGATGGTCTTTCGTGTCTGCTATTCAACATCGCTTTGGAGGGAGTAATACGAATGGCAGGGATTGACACGAGTGGTACGATTTTCACGAAGTTCGTCCAGTTATTTGGTTTCGCCGACGACATAGATATCATGGCACGTAACTCTGAGAGGATGGAGGAAGCCTACATCAGACTGAAAAGCGAAGCTAAACGAATTGGACTAGTCATCAACACGTCGAAGACGAAGTACATGATAGGAAGAGGCTCCAGAGAGGTCAATGTAAACCACCCATCACGAGTTTCTATCGGTCTATCGGTGATGAAATCGAGGTGGTTGAAGATTTCGTGTACTTAGGCTTACTAGTGGCCCCCGTTAACGATACAAGCAGAGAAATTCGGAGACGCATCATGGCAGGAAATCGTACGTACTTTGGACTCCGCAAAACGCTAAGATCGAATAAAGTTCGCCGCCGTATAAAAATGACTATCTACAAAACGCTTATTAGACCGGTAGTTCTCTACGAACACAAGACCAGGACAATGCTCGAAGAGGAGCAACGCGCACTGGGAGTTTTCGAAAGGAAAGAGCTGCGTACCATCTATGGCGGGGTTCAGATGGTGGACGGTACGTGGAGGAGGCGAATGAATCACGAATTGCATTAGCTGTTGATAGAACCATCCATCATTCACACCGTGAAAATCGGAAGACTGTGGTGATCCGACGGGAACAAGAAGGCGAGGTGCACAGCGGGCAAGGTGGATAGATCAGGTGGGAAAGATTTGCCGACCCTCCGCAGACTGCGTGGTTGCGCGACGTACAGCCATGGACCGAGCTGAATGGAGTAGACTTTTGTGTACTACACAGGCCACTCCGGCAGGGGAAGAAGGCGGAACAGTAAAACCATACCCTGATATGTGTGACATCTGGATTTGGTTCTAAATGTAAACAACAGTGTTAATTAACTACTACCAAAAGATATTTTAGTTACAAGATAAAGATTGTCGCTTCAATTCCATTTGTTCTGCTGTCCCAAACATGTGTGGTACCAATCTGTCAAATCGTATGTATTTTTCCTTCATTGACATTTAGCACCCTATCTTCGCCAGCAAAAGATGTTCCGAACAGCGACGACAGCGACAATCTTTATCTTGTAACTAAAATATCTTTTCTACCACCTTTTTTAGGCATAATTTTTTTTCGATATCTTATTAAAACCAAACACTCAATCATGCAACTATATAACGATGTGGTATGCTTGAGATACCTGCTTGATAATAGCGACTAGGGAAAGAATTTATTTTCAGTATATTCATTTATTTGGTCTACATCTAAACAGATAACACTGTATCAACAATTTGACGCCACAATACACGGTTCGAGGCCGCAACTCTCCATCCTCGAATACGCCCCACGCTCGCCAAGTCGTTTTGCACCTGGTCTGCCCATCTCGTGCGCTGCGCTCCACGCCGTCTCTTACATGCCGGATCGGAAGCGAACACCATCTTTGCAGGGTTGCTGTCCGCCATTCTTGCAACATGTCCTGCCCATCGTACCCTTCCGGCTTTAGCTACCTTCTGAATACTGGGTTCGCCGTAGAGCTGGGCGAGCTCGTGGTTCATTCTTCGCCGCCACACACCGTCTTCTTGCACACCGCCAAAGATGGTCCTAAGCACCCGTCTCTCGAATATTCCGAGTGCTTGCAAGTCCTCCTCGAGCATTGTCCATGTTTTATGTCCGTAGAGGACAACAGGTCTTATTAACGTCTTGTACATGACACATTTGGTGCGGTGGCGAATCTTTTTTGATCGCAGTTTCTTCTGAACCCCGCAGTAGGCACGACTTCCACAAATGATGCGCTTTCGTATTTCACGACTAACATTGTTATCAGCCGTTATCAAGGATCCGAGGTAGACGAATTCCTCGACCACCTCGAAGGTATCCCCGTCTTTAGTAACACTGCTTCCCAGGCGGGCCCTGTCGCGCTCGGTTCCGCCCACAAGCATGTACTTTGTCTGCATGTGTACAGTTCTGCCACCTTTGCAAATGTTCGGCCGACAATGTCCATGTCATCCGCGAAACAAATAAATTAACTGCATCTAAACCGTCTAAGACGAATTAAGTACTGTCCATTTAATTCCACCAGTTAATTTTCGTTATCTTTGCAGATACGTATTTCGACCACAACTGTGTGGTCGTCTTCAGTGTCTTGTACTTGACTCGACCAAGTCGAGTCAAGTACAAGACACTGAAGACGACCACACAGTTGTGGTCGAAATACGTATCTGCAAAGATAACGAAAATTAACTGGTGGAATTAAATGGACAGTACTTAATTCGTCTTAGACGGTTTAATACATTCCACTAAAAAAGCTTAATATAATTTTCTAACTGCATCTGTTGAAAACCCGGCTCTCCGCATGACACCAAAGTTGAACAACAGGCAATAAAGTCCATCACCTTGTCTTAGTCCCCAGCGTGATTTGAACGAACTGGAGTGTTCGCCCGAAATCTTCACACAGTTTTGCACACCATCCACCGTTGCTTTGGTCTGGTAAGCTTCCCAGGGAAGCTGTGCTCGTCCATAATTTTCCATAGCTTTACGCGGTCTATACTGTCATATGCCGCCTTTAAATCAACGAACAGATGGTGCGTTGGGACCTGGTATTCACGACATTTTTATAGGATTTGCCGTACAGTAAAGATCTGGTCCGTTGTCGAGCAGCCGTCAACTAAGCCGGCTTGATAACTTCCCACGAACTCATTCACTAATGGTGACAGACGACGGAAAAGATCTGGGATAACACTTTGTAGGCGGCATTAAGGATGGTGATCGGTCGAAAGTTCTCACACTCCAGCTTGCCGCCTTTCTTGTAGATGGGGCATATAACCCCTTCCTTCCACTCCTCCGGTAGCTGTTCAGTTTCCCAGATTCTGACTATCAATTTGTGCAGGCGAGTGGCTAGCTTTTCCGGGCCGATCTTGATGAGCTCAGCTCCGATACCATCCTTACCAGCTGCTTTATTGGTCTTTAGCTGTTGGATGGCATCCTTAACTTCCCTCAAGGGGGCTGGTTGGCTTCCATTGTCCGCTGAACTGACGTAGTCATCTCCTCCGCTGCCTTGACTTTCACTTCACTCAAATGTTTCTCGTAGTGCTGCTTCAACCTTTCGATCACCACACGTTCGTCCGTCAAGATGCTCCCATCCTTATCCCTTTCAGAACTTGCGTGTTTCTTGAGAACGGCACAGCTATTTCATCTCCTCGCACTCCGCCTCTAACAGGCGGCGTTTCTTCTCCTAAAAAAGACGGGTCTGCTGTTACACTTTCTGCCGGGTACCTTGCTGCAGCGCGACTAGCTAAATCCTAGTTGTTCTATAAATAAATAAATAAAAAAATAAATAAACAAGCCGTTCCCGTTACCCACTTTACCCCACCTGTTCACTTTACCATCGTTACCCCTTCTCTCTGTGCAATATGTACAATGTTGCAGGAAGTTTTTAATGCTACCCAATGCTATTTTAATTTCAACAGCACTTCTCAGAGCTTTTTGTACCTATTGATCCCGTTACATGTGCCTCCGTTTTACGTTGGAGCCATTTGCAAAAGAAAAATTCCGCCAAGCGGTGGTGATCCTGCAAGCAGAGTGTGCCGCATTTGACAGGTCTCCTGCTCGTTTGGAACACAATTTTATATGGGAATGACAGATGAATTTTGTTCCAATTCTGACAGTATCGTCGCCACTCTTAATTACATACACTCTGCCTGCAAGGACACCGTTCTGGAAAAAAAAACCTTCAGAAGGTCTCGTTTCCACGTTGCTATACCTTGAGCATTAACAAAAAAGGATGGTAGAATCTTTGAATTCTCCATTTCCTCTCAATAATTCTCCTCATATTGAATTGAGCAATCAGTTCGATTACTCATAATAAAATAAAACAAAAGGGGTCTAGCTCTAGCCTAAGAGATTTGATTCATGCGACGAAGCAAATAATCCTGCCAATTGTGGTATCTGCGCTGTCGAGTTTTTAGCTTTTTTTGTGTAACCTTCAGGCCCAAGGTTTCATTTCAGATTGCCAGGAAGGGTAACTGCTGTATTTTGCTGGTATCTTTTACTCGCGAAAATCAATGTTTCTCCTATTAGTCGCAAGTTTTATTACTGCGCATCTGGTGCGCTGCATAGCGCATCTGGTTGCAAACAATATGTACTACATGCGTAATGATGCGCTATAAGTTGAACGCGAATAAAATCAGTTTTCGCGAGATCGAAATGGATCAATCAAGGTATCTCATTTAGCACTCTCCGCATCAAAACAACGGCGGCACTGTATACGCATATGTATTTCTATTCATGTGCTTTTGACAGAACATGTCTACGGTGGCACGATCTGTTCATTTCATAGCGGCGGTTTTGCGGTCCATTCTAATTTCAACTGAAACAATAATAACAATGAATCAACAATTTGACACCACAATAGTAGCAATAGTGAAATGCAGGTGCTAGGAGATCCATTGTTGGTTAATTTACCATTCACATAATAATTTTATCTCATGAAATGCCCGTTATGTGTATACAAAACTAGGGCAAAAGATCCGATAGTCGTGGGTGTTCCTATAGTTGCGGTAGTGTTATTTTAACAAAATCTACGTATTTAACGCAGCAACCCATATTGCCTATCAATTCGTTGACCTGTCATTAGTCGAAATAAATGAAACAGATAAGAAAATCCCTCCAAATCGGTAAAGTATCACTAAATTACCATATCTTTTTCTCGGCTTTGCACCAATAGCTGCGGTAGTGTTCCAATAGTTGCGAGTCCCATAAGAAAACAATGGGATTCGTAACTATAGGAACACAAATTAAAAAATACCGCAACTAATGGAACACTGCACCAATAATTGGAGGTATCTTTTTAGGTAACACTAATGGTTTCTGTAGCGTTTGGAATACTTTTCGTTAAAAATATTATTGATGAGCTGTTGAATAAGTACTTAAGGTAAGCGACATGAAATATAGATGTGGTGTAAGCGAAGAAACAGTGGTGGAACGTGCTTAGTTCCTCCACTATTGGTTTATCCTATGTTGATTAACTTAAGCGTGCGAACGAACCACCCGCTCAGAGTCTTCGTGCGGTTCGTGTTGCCTTCCACGGCGGGTAAATCGAATGGAACAGTTCAAGTCTTGTCAACACGGTCGTCGGTCGGGCGTGCGGTTCGCGTTGTTTGTAACTATTTCGTGATAGTTTTGAAGAAAAAACAGAAATAACAGTTACATCAGCTGAATATAGACTGTTTTTTCTTCTTTAGTAGTGTTCAATTGAATTTATCGCGCAAGTGACGGTAGTTGCGGTCGTGTGGTGGGCTTTTTTTCAGTGAATTGGGGTTTATTGAATTTATATGTGCACTTCGTTTTGCTGCGGAAAGAAGAAATGAGAAGAAAGTGTTATTTAAATCCTGAATCAGGATTTCATAAAGTGAAAGTGAAAGAAGATTAATAAGGCTAATTGTGGTGTGGTGTGGTGTAGCAGTATGGTGTGATTGTACCGTATGGTACCACATGGATTACTGCATGATGAAGACCTGTGCGCCACTGCGTCATGCCGCCGCCGCAGCCGGTGATTTTCTCACGTCGCCGCCGCCGTCGAAAATTAATCGGCGAGCCGCCGCATGAATATTTTTCGCCACGCCGATGGCTATTGAACGAGTATTAAACCAGTAAGTTAACGAGTTTCGTACTGAACATTTCTACTGGTTCATCCTATAGGAAATACATATTTTCAGTCAATTTCATATTCTTCTTTTTCATTGGTGTTGTCTTATGACAAGTAATTTAATTTGGAAACTCGATAAGATTCTTTTTTTTAAGGAACTCCATTTCAAAATACTTCTTTTAGTAATTCCGTCGAGAATATAGAAGCCTACCGAGAAATCCGCCCGAAGTTATTTCAAGAATTTATTTAAAAAAAATCTAATTCGAAACAGGAAATTCTTTTCGAATTTCTTTTAGAAATACTTCAATTCTTTCAGATTTTTTTCGGTAACTTTTCCATGATGTCCAATGGGAAATTAATCAGAAATTTCGTCAAAAATTCCCAGCTGGATATAAGGTATTTTATGAGACGTTTCGCGGCGGCCCGATTACATGTAATTTAATGTTTTGTTTTGGTATAATTCTGCGTGAACATCTAGTTATGTCCAAACACAAAATATTTTTTCTAACTTTTAATTTGTTTTAATAATGTTTTCTTCAGCATTTTATGCTAAGAATGCAATAGTATGAATAATCTAGCAACACGTATTGGAAATGGTATGAAAAGCTTTGTTCTTAAGCTCTAGAAACCAAAAAAAACTAGGTAGAAGTGATGAGTGATGATCCGACCCATTGGAATGTTCAACGTGAATTAACCAAACAAACGGGCTCCCACTATTTGCCAAAGTACATAAGCATGAGAGAAACAGCTGTTTCAATCTGTCTCATAAAATGCCTTATAATTTACAGAGGAGTTTTCATGTGGATTCCAGAAGATTTTTTTAAGGAGTGTTAAGGGAAATTTCCGAAGGTATTACTGACAAATTTGAAAACGATTTTCCAGGTGGATTCTTGGACGAATGTTTCGGAAACTACGTGGAGGTATTTTCTGGAGAAATTCGCAATTGAATTTCCGTAAGCATTCTCAGAAAAAAATCTGGAGAAATTTCCGGGCGTGGAAATTCTATGTGATATTCAAAAGGAGTTTTGTGGAAATTCTCGAAGTAATTCATGAAAAGTACTTGGAGGAATTCCAATGAGAATTTCAGAAAAAAGTCCTTGAGAAAAATTCTTCAGTTTTTTATTATTGATTAACCTTTATCAATAATAAATGGCATTATTGAAAGCAAGTTTTTAAAAACATTTCATTTTTATTTCATTCGTAATCTCAAAACATGGTTTTGAGTTTACATGTTGTACTTTATTAAATTTTAATTTAAAAAAAAACAACCTGAGAATCGTACTTAGGTCTGCAAATTGTAAGACCTTTCCGTCAACACTCAACTGTTTCCACTTTTTGAAACAAATGTCGCTCAAAGTAACAAGTTATGAGTTCTGACAATACAAACATATGGTATCGAACTCATTATGGTGTGAATACACTATTTCTTAGTTTTCATACCATGTGAAAAAATCGGCCTAAAAAGATAATTGAACTCTCCACCAAGCCCTTGCGCTATTCGACTGACGCGCTTGCCATCTGGACTGTATACCAGATGAGAGATGAGTAGTGATAAAAGACTACCATTATCTTCGTTTTATGTTATATGAATCTGATAATTATCATATGAAGGAGTAAGGAAAATCGTTTAGATGTATTAATCGAAACCAAATAAACCGCACTTATGCAATGAGCTGGCATAACAAATATAACATTCTCTGAGTGGTTTGCATGCGAGATTTCATACAAAACGCTTAATACAAAGAATGTCACAACTTTTTGTTTTAGGTTCGCAACAATTAGGGGAAATGTTCCGATATCCATCTCACTGTACATATATCCATCTCATCGCTAAACAAAGTGATACGGCACCAAATTCGTCGCTTCTTTTTGTCAACATGCGTGCTCACTGCTGAAAAAAATCACAAAAATAGTAAACACTACTACTACTACATACTAGCATTCCTCTCTTTTCCCAACTGACTATAAGGACTTGACCGGCGCCGTTATAACAATACAAGTTGCCAGAATCAGTGGTGGGGTTTTTTGGTTTCTGAATTGCATTTGATGTAACGATTTCAATGTTTCATCTGTGTTACTGGTAATAAACTCTATTCAGTTTTTATTCTGACAGACTTTGCGTCCCGCATCCCCAAATACAATGATTCATTGCGTTTCCTGGCAAGTAAAACATTGAGCGCAATGAATCATTTACCAATATATACACTGGACCTCTTCATGTTTTCAAAAAGTATCAAACATTCAACCGGTCAGCCCATAATCACAATTCTTATGCTAAAATAAGTCTCCTGTCATTATTTTCAGCTAATTCGGATAAAAATTCGAGGAGGCTCAAGTCGATTTAGTGTTTTGGGCTATTTTTAATTTTGGAAAAAATCTAACATGAGATATAAACGTCAAAAACTATAGCAACAACCTCTATACGGAAGCTATTGGTGTGCTCTACAAGTCTTGTGAACATTGCGATTCGTTCCGTTTACGTTTTGTCCATGTTAAAGTGATTTTTAAGCTTTTAAGTGCATAAAAATACTGTTTCCCCCAAAAGTTGTTGTTCTACAATATTCTTGAGTTTATAACAAATGATTGTTATTATGTTATTATATTATTCCCAAGCAGCACAATTCAGACCGATTTGGTTACAGCAACTCAAATGCAACTAAATTCGGTTGTATATGGGTCACAGAAACTTTTGTGCAACATGTGTGCTGCTCGGGTTATTCCTCTTTTTTTCCCTGGAAATTTGAGTGATATAATTACCCATGTGCGATTTACCGTTAAATTCTTAAAAATCAGAAGCTGAACATTTGTCATGAATTTGCACGTTAGGATTTCTTCAAGCAAGTTGTTCGAACAAAACATAAATCAAATCATATGATATTTGATGCTTACAACAAACGACTTCCAAATTTTGTTAATTTCACCATATGTCTGCATGCTTTTAACATTGAGTGCATCGTAGTAACAAGTGAAATCGAAGCTTCTTTGTTTGAACAACTTGTTTGAAGAAATCTCAGCGTGCAAATTTATGACAAATGTTCAGCTACTGATTTTTAAGAATTTAACGGTAAATCGCAAATGGGCAATTCTATGACTCAAATTTCCAGGGAAAAAAGAGGAATAATAATATAATAAATTAACAATCATTTGTTATAAACTCAAGAATTTTGTAGAGCAACGACTTTTGGGGGAAACAGTATTTTTATGCACCTAAAAGCATAAAAATCGCTTTAACATGGACAAAACGTAAACGTAACGAATCGCAATGTTCACAAGACTTGTAGAGGACACCAATAGCTTCCGTATAGAGGTTGTTGCGATAGTTTTTGACGTTTATATCTCATGTTAGATTTTTTCCAAAATTGAAAATAGCCCAAAAACACTAAATCGACTTGAGCCACCTCGAATTTTTATCCGAATTAGCTGAAAATTTGACAGGAGACTTATTTTATCATAAGAATTGTGATTCTGGGCTGACCAGTTGAATTTTTGATACTTTTTGAAAACATGAAGAGGTCTAATATACACGAATGTCTAGACACAACCGATATAGTGCAAGATTATCGCCGTTTTATTGGAATGCTTTACTTAAATGGATCATTTCCTTGATCATTTAATATTTCAAGAAAAAAAATTTCAAAACGACTTATCTGCTTTTGTAAACAAAGATTCAAACGACGATTTGACGAATCTGATAGCTCGCCCACGCAAACCAACACCATCAACAGGTAGCGGAAACCTTCACCTACCTATGGATGGTGTTGGTTTGCATGGGAGAGCTATCAGATTCGTCAAATCGTCGTTTAAATCTTTGTTTACAAAAGCAGATAAGTCGTTTTGAAAAATTTGTCTTGATTTGTTGTTTTAAAACTAAATAGCACATTTAAGAGTTAATACAACCGTTTAGAGCATGGACGATGGGAATACCATCAGTGTTGCGTTTGTTTACACGGTCTACATGCGTAACCAGAGGTCTATTAGCCCGTTTTAAATTTTGAACAAGCTATTCTTGTATTTTTAATAGAATGTATTTTTATCATGTGTTCAAAACTATGCAAGAAATCTCTGAAGTAATCCTTTAAGATTTCAATCGTAAATGAAGATCTACCAGACTGTTTCAAATATGGTACATATTCCTATGTGTGATAGATTTCCCAAGGAAATGAATGGGACAAGGCCACATAGTATTTTAAGATCCACAAAAAACATGTATTATATTTGAAGCTTTTCAAAAGACCTTTGCTTACGGGTGTACGCCTTAAGATCTCACTCCCTGAATTTCTTGGATCTCGCAGAACATATGCTGTAGTCATATTCTATTACAAGGACCATGAACAGATTGTACCACTTTTGAAACAAGTCGATAGAACTTTGATTATGCATGTTGACTTTAAACCTCACTCCATATATTTCTAGAATAGTGCAGGATATATGTAGTGATCCCATTTTATACTAAAATCCACAAATAGCGTGTACCTCTTTTGAAACTTCGATTCTAGTTGATAGAACTTTGGTTACGCGTGTAGACCCGAGATCTTTCTCCACAGATTTCTTGTAAAGCTGAGACCTTACTCCAGAGATTTCTTGTTCAACTCTGAGGATACTGATATATAAAAGTATAATATTGCAATTAAATTGGAGCGAGCTTAAAATCTGTTGAATTGACTCAAGTAACACATTTCTATCAAATCTGGTGATTGTGACCAAATTCAGACATATAGGGACATACTGGTCGTAAGACGATCATACGATTCTCTTTTGAAATTTCGCCACAAGAAAATGATTTTCATACGATTCACTAATGGAATGCATTTTATACGACAATCTTATGAAAAAAATTATGTTCGTTTAAAAAAAAGTGTAACCTGGTTTCGAACCGTGGACGTCGTGATTAGGAGGCGTGAGATCACACCACACACCCACCGACGCTTCAGGGAAACGTCTTGTTGGATATACAATAAAAAAGATTAATTTGACCGAAATATGATCTTAATATTTTCATAGTTCAATTCTTATGAAACATTCTCATAAGTTTGGTCGTATGAAATACTTACGACCAGTATGCTCAGTGTATAAGTTTCGACACCTGACTTGGAACATATGTGCTACTCGAGGGATTGTGTTTTACTTCCGAAACATACAATCTATCGCAACACTACCACCATATTAGCTGCAGATAAAATGGAACACAAGATTGTCTGTATTCTCTGCATATGAAAACAAAGAGTTATCGCTATTCTCTTTTGTTGCTTGTTTATTTTTTTGCATTTTTCAGCGACAATTAAACTACTTGACACATCCACACATATCACGAACAAAAAAGCGAAAGGCTACAAAAAACACACTCTCATATTCCTTTCGTGTGGTTTCAGTCAGGAGAGGCTTAATTCAATAACAAACACATTTCATACAGTAACCATAGAGGAGTGTATAGCGTCACCGCATCTCTCTGACGGTTTTGTTCATGCTCTAGGTTCGAATCCTGGTGACAGCCATGGGAGGGGGAAGGGGGTGGGGCATTTTAAAGAGACTGTAAAGGTGTTCGGCCGTACGGTTGTCGACCAAGTGTGACTAAGAAGGACGGCAGGGCTGTATGACCCAAGTATCCCAAAATAAACTATTTTTTCATGCGGTTTGAAAATGGGATTTTAGGGGAACAAATCAATACTTCCAATACGAAACTGGGACCAGTCTGGGTGCTGGTATAGCGAATCCGCACCAGCGGGAGCGCAGAATGTTGGCTTTGTGGGGAGTTGATAGTAACCAACAGTGCATCATTGAGACCCATGTGGGCGGTAGCAGTGCGAAACCGCACCTGCGAGAGCGTAAAATGTTGGCATTGGGGGGTTGATAGTAACCAACAGTGCATCATTGAGACCCATGTGGGCGGTAGCAGTGCGAATCCGCACCTGCGGGAGCGTAAAATGTTGGCTTTGGGGGGGTTGATAGTAACCAACAGTGCATCATTGAGACCCATGTGGGCGGTAGCAGTGCGAAACCGCACCTGCAAGAGCGCAAAATGTAGTAACCAACAGTGCATCATTGAGACCCATGTGGGCGGTAGCAGTGCGAAACCGCACCTGCGAGAGCGCAAAATGTTGGCTTTGGGGAGTTGATAGTAACCAACAGTGCATCATTGAGACCCATGTGGGCGGTAGCAGTGCGAATCCGCACCTGTAGGAGCATTTTAAAGAGACTGTAAAGGTGTTCGGCCGTACGGCATACTATTTTTGTACACACATACACGCTCACATGCACACATATAGCCTAAAGAGACTAATAGAAATTTTTGGATTTGGGCAAAGCTTCTTAGTTGTCGACCAAGTGTGACTAAGAAGGACGGCAGGGCTGTATGACCCAAGTATCCCAAAATAAACTATTTTTTCATGCGGTTTGAAAATGGGATTTTAGGGAACAAATCAATACTTCCAATACGAAACTGGGACCAGTCTGGGTGCTGGTATAGCGAATCCGCACCAGCGGGAGCGCAGAATGTTGGCTTTGTGGGGAGTTGATAGTAACCAACAGTGCATCATTGAGACCCATGTGGGCGGTAGCAGTGCGAAATCGCACCTGCGAGAGCGCAAAATGTTGGCTTTGGGGGGTTGATAGTAACCAACAGTGCATCATTGAGACCCATGTGGGCGGTAGCAGTGCGAATCCGCACCTGCGGGAGCGTAAAATGATGGCTTTGGGGGGGTTGATAGTAACCAACAGTGCATCATTGAGACCCATGTGGGCGGTAGCAGTGCGAAACCGCACCTGCGAGAGCGCAAAATGTTGGCTTTGGGGGGGTTGATAGTAACCAACAGTGCATCATTGAGACCCATGTGGGCGGTAGCAGTGCGAAACCGCACCTGCGAGAGCGCAAAATGTTGGCTTTGGGGGGGTTGATAGTAACCAACAGTGCATCATTGAGACCCATGTGGGCGGTAGCAGTGCGAATCCGCACCTGTAGGAGCATTTTAAAGAGACTGTAAAGGTGTTCGGCCGTACGGCATACTATTTTTTGTACACACATACACGCTCACATGCACACATATAGCCTAAAGAGACTAATAGAAATTTTTGGATTTGGGCAAAGCTTCTTAGTTGTCGACCAAGTGTGACTAAGAAGGACGGCAGGGCTGCCGACAAGCACACGTTTTATTAATCAATAGTGCATGAATTCAAAACAAGGTAGTTCAGATTTTTTTTGTCGAAAATCTGCGCACTACCGGTTTAAGTTATTTTTATTTGCGTAGGCTTATGGAATCCAAAAAATTCTTTCTTCCTACCTCTAAAATGGAATATATAAAGGTTATAGGAGTTTGAGGAATTCATAAAGAAACTTTACACCACGCAATTAATTGATTTTTAATCATCCTGATTTTAACGCGATCCATGTTTAGAACATCTGCAAGATATTAAGGGGCGCCCAATAAAGTTTTGCTAAGGGCGCCGGGAGGTCACGCTACGGCTCTGATTACAATACCAAACGCATCGCAATTATTCGTTTGGTATTGAAATACAAGTTCAAGCCTAGTTCATAACAGAGTATGGTATTGAGGTAGTCGCTCCTGCTCGGGATTCTTTCTTTATTCATAGCTTGTCATCACAATCATCATTTTCAATACATTCGTTTGCAATTGTATTGAATGTATTGTATTGTAAACATTAATGCTATCCAATGAGCAGCTCGAAGTAGCTCGAAATTATTCCCATCCCCCTCATATCCATTTGTTGACAAAAACCCAGATTAATCCACCTAGCGTTGGTGGTGCCTTGCTCGCATTTAGTTAAGACACCAACCTTATATGGAGTTTATATGGTCCGATGTACCATTTTCTTCATAACTTTGAAACGCAATGACCGATCGTTATAAAATTCAATAGTGATCAACAAGGCTTGTCGAATGAAACTTGTTGCGAGAAAATCGGTCAAGGATTACTATACGAAAAGTTGTCTAATGTTTTTTATAGCTTTTGTGCACACACATACACAACACACACATACACACATACATACACATGGACAGACAGACATGTGCTCAGCTCGTCGAGCTGAGTCGATTGGTATATAATACTATGGGTCTCAGAGACTTCTATAAAAAGTTCGTTTTCGGAGTGAAATGATAGCCTTTCGGTACAACTTAGTTGTACGAGAAAGGCAAAAAGAACGAGCAGGACGGGAACTGACGGAAAGCAATGCTTACGCCTTTTTCGTTTGTTTGTCGTGATCACCGATCACCCCTCGCTTCAGGACAAGTAAGCCGAACTGGCAACAATGTTTATTTTTCATACCAAAATTGTTTTTGTATCCGCGTGGACGCGACTTTTATTCGTTGTAAATAAAGTTCCATTGAAAGTGAGTTTTCCTCGCGATTTACGTTTCTTTAACCTGAATTCCGATTCCCTTCCGACGCGCTGGTGTTTGACCGCTGTTCGTTGTGCTTTGTTTGCTCTGCTTATCGTCGTAGCTGTTTCCGCAAATACCGTCGATAGTCCGACAGGTTATGGGACCAGGAAGAAGCGGCAGTGTGGTTGTGTGAAGAATTGGAGGTTAAGTGCTTTTCCCTCTGTGCGAGGAAGAAATTGCGAGAGTGTCAGTGCGCGAAAACAAAACGATGGTCGATGCGAGATTTGCGTTTCCCAAATTGAATGGGCAGAATTGGCAGACGTGGCAAATCCGTCTGGAAATGTTGTTAAGCCGGGAGAATCTTTGGTATGTGGTTAAAGATCCAGTTCCCGAAGACGAAGAAGACCGTGACGAAGATTGGTGCAGTGATGACCGCAAAGCAAAAGCAACGATTGTTTTGCTGCTGGAAGATGGCCAGCTCCCACTAGTTAAAAACAAAAAGTTCGCGCGTGATGTGTTTATGGCACTGAAAAGTTTTCATCAGAAAACCAGTCGCTCGGTTCGTGTTTCCCTGTTGAAACGATTATGTGCGATTAATCTTCGGGAAAATGGTGATCTGGAGCAGCACCTAAGTGAAATAGACGAGCTTTTCGATCGTTTAGATGCTGCTGGTACGAAGTTGGATTCCGATACAAAAATATGCATGCTCTTGCGTAGCCTGCCACCGTCATTCGATGGGATTGTTTCCGTGCTGGACAGTAAAGCGGATGACGAGATTTCGATGGATACTGTGAAAGCTCGTCTCATCGACGAATATCAGCGTCGTCGGGAGCGAGATGGCCAATCAGCCAAACCTGGGGTGGGTTACCCTCGCTGATGGTAAACGTACACAGATTCTTGGTCACGGAAGTGGCGTGTTGTTTGGTGTCGACGGCGAGGACAATACAGTGAAAATCGAAATGGATAATGTGCAGTACGTACCCGGGCTTGCATCAAGTTTGATTTCCGTGACCCAGTTGAGCCGAAAAGGATTGAGTGTTAACTTTTGGAAGGATGTTTGCAACATTTGCGATCAAAGCGGAAGTGTAGTGGTAACCGGAATGCGCAATATCGGACTATATCACCTGAGTGACGTCGGCAATGAGTGACGTCGTTGAGTGCCTCTGTTGGTCAACACACAGAACGTTGCCAACATCTGTGGCATCAGCGGCTAGACCACCGGACTGCGGTAGAGCGTCTGGTGAAGGATGACATGACTACTGGAGTGACGGTAAGCAAATGTGATTTGAAAATCGTTTGCGAATGCTGTGCTGACGGAAAGTCGGCTCGCGCTTCGTTTCCGCCGGTTGAGGAAAGGAAGTCTAGTCAAATACTGGATATCATCCAGTCTAGTCAAATACTGGATATCATCCATACCGACTTATGTGGCCCTATGAAACAAACGACTCCAAGTGGCAACAGATATGTGATGCATCTTATAGATGATCACAGCCGTTTCACTGTGACATATTTGCTCAAGAGTAAATCTGAAGCGGCGGGAAATATTAAAGATTTCGTTCGATGGGTAGAGAATGCATTTGGGCGTAAACCTCGTGTGATCCGCTCGGACGGCGGCGGAGAGTTCGCAAGCTCTGAGCTGCGAAGCTTTTATAAAAAGGAGGGAATCGTACCGCAATATACTACGCCGTATTCGCCGCAGTCTAACGGAGTCGCGGAGCGGAAAAATCGCTCAATAACAGAGATGGCAACTTGTATGTTGTTGGATTCCGGGTTGGAGAAGCGGTTTTGGGGCGAAGCCGTGCTGACGGCCACCTACCTCCAGAATCGGCTGCCGTCAAGATCTGTCCAGCGTACTCCCTACGAGCTGTGGTGGGGAAGAAGGCCGGACCTCAGTCACATAAGAGTGTTCGGAAGTGAAGCCTATGTGCACATACCGTCGGTGAAAAGAGCTAAAATGGACAGCAAAGCCCGCAAACTTACCCTGGTTGGGTATTCCATGGAGAATAAAGGGTACCGGTTTGTCGATCGAGAGACCAATCAAATCACTGTGAGCCGTGATGCACGGTTTATTGAACTCGGAAATGGTTCGTCGTCGTTGGAGTTCTCGGTTGTTCCTGAGAAGGAGCAACGAGCTGCTGTGGAAAAAGTGAAAATCCTGCCATTCAAGAAAAACGGTGAAGAATCAGTGGGTGTGAAATCACCACAAAGTGTACGTGAAGACCCTCTTAGTATCCGACAACCAGTCGATGAACTGAGTGATAGTGAAAGTGTATACGACTCGTTGAGCGATAATGAGCAGCCGCCGAATCATGAAGAACAGAGATCGGCAAGGAAGACCCGTGGTGTTAAGCCCCATTATTTGAACGATTTTGTGCTGGATATTGCAGCAGGAAGTGCGGAATGTTTTCAAGAAGAACCGAACAGTGTCGAAGAAGCTAAACAGAAGCAAGTGTGGCGGGATGCAATGATCGAAGAACTAGAGTCACATCGAAGAAACGGAACCTGGGAGCTTGTAGCGATTCCGAAAGGACGCAAGCTCATCGGTTCAAAATGGGTGTTTAAGGCGAAGAAAAACGAGTTGGGACAGGTAGTGAAGTGTAAAGCCCGCATTGTGGCGCAAGGCTATGCGCAGAAGTATGGTGTAGATTTCGACCAAGTGTATGCTCCGGTAACGCAACAAGCTACATTCCGCACATTCCTTGCTGTGGCCGCTAAGAAAGGGCTTGCAGTTAAACATCTTGATATAAAGACGGGTATTTGAACGCGGAGCTTCAAGAGGACGTGTATATGAAGCAACCGCCGGGTTACGCTGTATCCGGCCAGGAGGAGCTGGTTTGTCGGCTCAAACGCAGCATATACGGGCTGCGGCAGTCGGCGAGGTGTTGGAACAAGAAGCTTCAGGAAGTTCTGGGTCGGCTTGGTTTCCAACAGTCTACCGCTGATCAATGTTTGTTCATAAAAAAGGTACGAGTTACAACTGTTTTTCTATTGGTCTATGTGGACGACATTCTTGTCGCATCGGTCGACGAAAGTGAGATTCAGCGAGTTATTGAGGCCCTCAATGATGAATTTCAACTGACTTGCTTGGGGGATGTAAGCCATTTCCTTGGTATGGAGGTGAAACGTGAAGGAGGAGCATTCAAATTACGTTTGCTGGCGTATATCCAACAGCTGATTGACAAGTTCGGGATGAGTCAAGCCAAATCCGCGAAATGCCCAATGGATCCTGGGTACGTAAAGACCGTAGATACTAGTAGTGATTTCGAGAACGTTACCCAATACAGAAGCTTGGTAGGCGGTCTGCTCTACCTATCGGTGTGTGCCCGACCGGATATCGCCGCTAGTGCGGCAATCCTTGGACGAAAGTTTGCGAAACCAACGGAACGTGATTGGACGGCTGCTAAACGTGTACTGCGCTATTTACAGGGTACAAAAGAGTACTACCTACATCTGAGAGCCGGTAGAGACAGTGTTCTTTCGGGGTACAGCGATTCGGACTGGGCAGATGACGCAGAAACACGCCGTTCAACATCGGGGTTTGTCATCAAGTTTGGTGACGGAGCGGTCGTATGGGCAAGCAGACGTCAAACGTGCGTGACTCTCAGCTCCATGGAAGCCGAATATGTCGCGCTTTGTGAGGCCAGCCAGGACGCAATCTGGCTTAGGAAACTGCTAATTGACCTGGAAGAGGAGCAGATCAGACCGACAATTATTCGAGAAAACAATCAGAGTTGCATATCATTTGCGAAGACTGGTCGATCAAGTCGAAGGTCGAAACATATCGACACGAAGGAGCGATACGTAGAGGAGCTATGTAGCAGTGGACAGTTGACCCTGGAGTATTGTTCGACCGACGTTATGGCAGCGGACGTCTTAACAAAGCCTCTTGGGCCTACGAAGCTCGAGCGTTTCCGGGATATGCTCGGGGTTTCAGCGTAAAATGGCTGCACATTGAGGAGGAGTGACGGAAAGCAATGCTTACGCCTTTTTCGTTTGTTTGTCGTGATCACCGATCACCCCTCGCTTCAGGACAAGTAAGCCGAACTGGCAACAATGTTTATTTTTTCATACCAAAATTGTTTTTGTATCCGCGTGGACGCGACTTTTATTCGTTGTAAATAAAGTTCCATTGAAAGTGAGTTTTCCTCGCGATTTACGTTTCTTTAACCTGAATTTCGATTCCCTTCCGACGCGCTGGTGTTTGACCGCTGTTCGTTGTGCTTTGTTTGCTCTGCTTATCGTCGTAGCTGTTTCCGCAAATACCGTCGATAGTCCGACAGGAACAACTTCGAGCTACTTCGAGCTGCTCATTGGACAGCACTATTGTAACAACTGGAGTGGTCGCTTTTTACGTGGTTTGTTTTTGGTTAATTTTTGATTTATTAAAACAATTTTTTATTACCAGACTAAGGCCGGAGTGGCCTGTGCAATACATAAAAGTCTTCTCCATTCAGCTCGGTCCATGGCTGCACTTCGCCAACCACGCAGTCTGTTCTTCGTCCTCCACCTGATCGATCCAGCTTGCTCGCTGTGCATCTCGCCTTCTTGTTCCCGTCGGATCGTTGTAGAGAACCATTTTCACCGGATTACTGTCCGACATTCTGGCTACGTGCCCGGCCCACCGCAGTCTTACGATTTTCGCAGTGTGAACGATGGATGGTTCTCCCAACAGCTGATGCAATTCGTAGTTCATTCGCCTTATTGAAACGAATCACGAATATATCGGCCAAAATTTTTCATTTTGTTTAATTATTTCTTGATTGATGACTTGTGAGGGAAGTCAGATTTTAACTTTTTTTTTGAAAAGATGTTTAACTTGTATACACATAGTTAAGTTTGACATTTTAAGGTGTTTTTTATGAGATATTGCCATAAAAGATTCGGCTGCCGGTCTTCGTCTCGTATGTTAAAAGAAAAATCCACAGAGTGATTCTTATGCTAAGTTTCCAATCTATTTTTTAAACATTGACAGGGACATATTAAAATCAAAAACAGCACCGACATCATTAAACAATCTTACACAACTATCAAACGGATCAGTGTGTTCAAAGGAGGTTCTGTGGCGTCTAACGAACGAATAGGTCGGTCGCGAAGCTGGAGTGTAGTTGCATACAAATTTATGTTTTGGAGAAGTGAAGAAGTGAAGAATCTATGTAACTATTAATAAGATCAAAAATGAACATTCTTTGCAGTTTTACCCGTCTGAGCTCTAATGTTTCAAGGTCTATGAGCCTGTATCGACTGGCGTAGTCATGAAGCTTCAGAGAGTCATTCCATGGGAGTTGTCGTGAAGCTTATCTGAGAAAAAAAACCCAGATTAATCCACCTAGCGGTGATGGCGCCTTTCTCGCGTAAAAAGGTAATAAATGTAGCCTTTACGCTTACACCTCGACGATGTACAAGGCAAAACAGTTACACCGTCTAATGTTATGATAGAAAATTTACACTAGTAGACGACAGATGGCGCTGCCAAAAGTTTCTCGAATTTCCTATGATCGAATTTTGACTTTCGGACAATTTAGTACTATGTACATAGTACTATGAAACTGAACGAAGAGCATACTTACGCCTAAATGCGTGCAACAGGAGCATCTTTATAGTACGATGAAACTCTTAATGGGAAGCCACGGATAAAATATTCATAGATGCAAGGCATTTTTCATAACACATTATTGTTCTATGTGACTATGTCTCATCACTATTTTAATATTATCTATTTTTAGCAATTTGCAATTATTATGAAATTCAATAGTGCTCAACAGCGTTTTAGTTTATGTCGGATGCAACTTGTTGCAAGAAAATCGATTAAGAGTTTCTATGTGAAAATTTGGCTAATGTTTTTTATGGCATTTTGTGCACACACACACGCACACACATACACACACACACACGCACACACGGACAGACAGACATTTGTTCAGCTCATCGAGCTTAGTCGAATGGTATATAACACTATGGGTCTCCGGGACTTCTATCAAAAGTTCGATTTTGGAGTGAAATGATAGCCTTTCGGTACAACTTAGTTGTACAAGAAAGGCAAAACCGTTGAACTCTTTACATTCGCTGCATATAGAGACTTCTGTACTAATTCCTCGAAAATTTTAGCCAGGTTGTATAAAATCAAAATCTGTAATTTTTCTACTGCTTGATTGTTAACAGCCTTGAAAATTGACGTGGTTGAAGCTATCTTCCATGCTGCGGGGAATGTGCTCTCATTCAGGGACCGATAAAAATTAGCGTCAATGGAGTTTGCATTGATACTGCACTCTTTCAAGAAAAGTGGAGGGATGTTGTCAACACTGGGCCCTTTTGAGGTATCTAGATTCCTCAAGGCGTTCAGCACATCTTACAGCTAGAAAGAGAAAATTCAAGTCGTGTGTAGGAGATGACTGCATGTTACCCGTTGAAAATATTGGTGAGCTAGTACTGTGCACATTCTCGAAACAGTCGGCGAATAGATTCTCCAAGTCGCTAGGGGAGTCGGCCTTGAGTTCTTTGTACGTGATTTCAGCTGGAATTCGCTCATTACACTTACGGCTACGAATGTACGACCAGGACGATCCCGGATTCTGCTTCGCTAATGCTTCCATTCGAAGTATATAGCGTCGAAATGAAGCGTCTTGGCAACTATTGTACTGCGATTCAAGTGGAATTTAAGAAAAGTTAAAGTAAAGTTATGGGTATCGAGATACAATTGAGCAATTGATGAAATCTAAACGCGTAAAGTTGACCCCAACGTTTCACCTTTTCACTTTTATTATTGGTTTTTCAAATCGCACTTTGTAATTTTTTACCACAATCCTATTTTTCGTAGTCTGTTAGTAGCCTATGGCCATTTTAAACTCACTTTGCGGTTTAAAAAATCGCAGTCCTTTTTCCAGTGGCTTATCGAAACTCACCTCTGAATATTGAAATTAAGATTTCCGAAATCCGTCCCAGCTCAATACACCTTGCGGTTTTAAACGACCGCAAGCTTTTTAACCTTAACATTTTTCGGATCAATATGGACTTTTCTTATTTCGTAGAAACCTATGTTCCTGTATGTTGATCTACTTTGTTTGACGTGCCTGAATGGTTCCAAAAAAAATCACACTTCCGGTGTTCTAGTGTAAGAAAATAACTGCTATTCAACATCGCTTTGGAAGGGGTAATACGAAGAGCAGGGATAATTTTCAATAAGTCCGTTCAACTATTTGGCTTCGCCGACGACATTAGATATTATGGCACGTAACTTTGAGCAGATGGAGGAGGCCTACATCAGACTGAAGAGGGAAGCTAAGCGGATCGGACTAGTCATCAACACGTCGAAGACAAAGTACATGATAGGAAGAGGTTCAAGAGAAGACAATGTGAGCCACCCACCACGAGTTTGCAACGGTGGTGACCAAATCGAGGTAGTAGAAGAATTTGTGTGTGGCTACACGTTCGCCTTGCAAGCGAATGGTCATGAATTCGATTCCCAGCCCCTCCACCAAACCCTCGTCAGTCGTCGGATGCGCAGCCCATACGGTAGCATATTGGAAGACGCGCCTTATCGTCACGGTTGCCTGATGATGACTGAACTTGTTCCTCTCGAAGGCATTCCTCCAACGTACCCGGATAAATGCCAACCGAACAATGCAACGATCATTGAATGCGCACGACATGGACAAACGGACACAATGGACTCGCGATGAGATGGACTGGCAACGACAACGATAATGGTTATGGAAATCTAAAAATAGATTCTGTCTGGATTCTGTACAGCAAAATACCACAGTAGATCTCGGCACAGTAGCGGTTAAGTAACACAGAGTACCATCGTTCGGGGTGGCATTGGGCCTAGGGCAGCTGTTCTCAACCTGGGGTACATGTACCCCTGGGGGTACCTTCGATGGTCCCAGGGGGTACCTCGGACACAAAGGCGTAATGGCGGATGTATCACAGTTTCAATAAAAACTTATTGATACAGTTTTTATAAGCAAAGTGTATGAAGGGATGGCACATTGTATGGGACAAAAGATCAAAAGGGCAAGACGTCGAATCAATTGATAATTTTCAATGTAATCTACCTGATCGGGAAAAAATGATGAATAATACGGTAAGAATATGCTTCTGTACTGAAATTTTGAATTTTGAGGTTCGGAAGTCTATATTTTGGAGACATGAAAGCAACGGAAAGCTCAGTAGCTTCGTTGTTCTTCCAAGATGCTCGGAAGCCTTCTTTCGAGAGGCTCGGAAGCCTCCTTTCGAGAGGCTCGGAAGCCTCCTTTCGAGAGGCTCGGAAGCCTCCTTTCAAGATGCTCGGAAACCTCCTTCCGAGAGGCTCGGAAACCTCCATCTGAGAGGCTCAGAGCCTCCTTTCGAGAGGCTCAAGCCTCCTTTCGAGAGGCTCAAGCCTCCTTTCGAGAGGCTCAGAAGCCTCCTTCGAGAGGCTCAGGCCTCCTTTCGAGAGGCTCTGAAGCCTTCTTTCGAGAGTCTCGGAATCCTCCCTTTGAGAGGCCTGAAGCCTCCTTTGAGAGGCCTGGAAGCCTCCTTTTGAGAGACTCAGAAGCCTCCTTCAAGAGGCCAGAAGCCTCCTTCAAGAGGCCTCAGGCCTCCTTCAAGAGGCTCCAGCCTCCTTCAAGAGGCTCAAGCCTCCTTCAAGAGGCCCAGAAGCCTCCTTTCAAGAGGCCTCAAGCCTCCTTCAAGAGGCTCAGAAGCCTTCTTTCAAGAGGGTTCAAAGCCTCCTTTGAAGATGTTCGGGAGCCTCCTTTCAAGAGGCCTCAGAGCCTCCTTTCAAGAGGCTCAGCCTCCTTTCAAGAGGCTTGGAAGCCTCCTTTCAAGAGGCCAGAAGCCTCCTTTCAAGAGGCTCAGAAGCCTCCTTCAAGAGGCTCAGAAGCCTCCTTTCAAGAGGCTCAGCCTCTTCAAGAGGCCTCAGAAGCCTCCTTTCAAGAGGCCTCAGAAGCATCCTTTCAAGAGGCCTCAGCCTCCTTTCAAGAGGCTCAGGAAGCCTCCTTTCAAGAGGCTCAGAAGCCTCCTTCAAGAGGCTCAGGCCTCCTTCAAGAGGCTCAAGCCTCCTTCAAGAGGCTCAGGCCTCCTTTCAAGAGGCTTGGAAGCCTCCTTCAAGAGGCTCAGAAGCCTCCTTTCAAGAGGCCTCAGAAGCCTCCTTTCGAGAGGCTCAGAAGCCTCCTTCGAGAGGCCCAGAGCCTCCTTTCGAGAGGCCTCAGAGCCTCCTTTCAAGAGGCCTGGAAGCCTCCTTTCAAGAAGCCTCAGAAGCCTCCTTTCAAGATGCTCAGAAGCCTCCTTCAAGAGGCTCCAGGCCTCCTTTCAAGAGGCTCAGAAGCCTCCTTTCAAGAGGCTCAGGCCTCCTTTCAAGAGGCTCAGAAGCCTCCTTTCAAGAGGCTCAGAAGCCTCCTTTCAAGAGGCCTCAAGCCTCCTTTCAAGAGGCTCAGAAGCCTCCTTTCAAGAGGCCTCGGAAGCCTCCTTTCAAGAGGCTCGGAAGCCTCCTTTCAAGAGGCTCGGAAGCCTCCTTTCAAGAGGCTCGGAAGCCTCCTTTCAAGAGGCTCGGAAGCCTCCTTTCAAGAGGCTCGGAAGCCTTCTTTCAAGAGGCTTGGAAGCCTCCTTTCAAGAGGCTCGGAAGCCTCCTTTCAAGAGGCTCGGAAGCCTCCGAAATTTCCTCTTTATTGTAGGAAACTTGATGTATAAACTTAATTAGAATTGGAAAGTTTCAGGTCCGTTTTTCTTATATCTTATAAGTTAAACTTATTAAGAGGGGGTACATCAAAGAATGCAAAAGTTCGAAGGGGTACCTCTCAGAAAGAAGGTTGAGAACCGCTGGCCTAGGGGGTAAGATTGGGCCAAAAACGAAAAATGTTTCAACTTCTAATATCTCCGAAACTGTTACGAATTTTGATGAAAACTTCAAACGGTTCGAAATTATATTAAAATTCACGTCTAGGAAATCACAAAACAAATTCCAAGGATTAATTGTGCTCGTACCATAATGCTTGGAATTTGAATGTAAAACTATTGATCGAATGAACCCGTATTAAAATAGTGTCAGTAATGCTCCACAAATCTATTACATAACTAAATTTTAGATCGATGGATACCTGGTGATCATGTTACGATAATCTGTTTGTTGTTTTATCGAATTTTATGAATATTTATTTAGCGGTCTTGTTTTTTCGTAGCAACGAGCAATGCATGCTAAAAAGGGGTGAGATTGGGCCAAGCCTTTGGTTGATTTGCCATACATAGTTGGTAAAAGCCGTAATGTAGGCAATTATTTTTAACGAACGATTGAATCGTTGGATCGTCACCGCTAAACTTTATTGTATGTGGCCCAATGTCACCCCCTGTGAGGGGTGAGAATGGGACAATTTTAAACAACATATAACTTTGAAGAATTTCTCTCATTTATTATTTTTTCCCCACACAGTGGTAAATTTATTGTTCAAGCTTGTACCTAACTAATTACAACTTGATTCCAATATTAACTTCTAGAGCTTTGTAACATTTACTTGAAGCATACCACATTTTGGCCCAATGACACCCCCGTAGACGGTACCTAACAAATAAAGAAAGGAATAAAAAAAGAATTTGTGTAGGGGAACTGGGGGTAGGACGCCCACGTTAAGGAAAATGCCATTTTTATCAATGAAAACCACCATTTCAGCCAGTTTTCATCAGCGCATACTGAAGAACAGCATATCTGCGACTGACTACCGATAACAGATATCTAATTGTCCATTTTATTGCACAGAAATTTGATTTTTAAAAAGCACCCGAAAAAAAATGATTTTGAAACCATGCGGGGTGAGATGCGCCAGTGGATGGGTTAAAACGCGCATGTGCTTATCGTACTGATTTTCATTTTAATTGCCTACATTAAGGCAATTAACCGAATGTTTCAAACCGTCTAAGACGAATTAAGTACTGTCCATTTAATTCCACCAGTTAATTTTCGTTATCTTTGCAGATACGTATTTCGACCACAACTGTGTGGTCGTCTTCAATGTCTTGTACTTGACTCGAATGTTTCAGCTGTTTCGGTCATACGAAATGAGCATGGGCGTAATGCCCCACACCGACCTCAGAAGTTTGAAGGCCCATAAAATCGTTTTAAAACCATTTTTGACGACGATTTCGTGTGGAACATAAAGAACACGAGTAAGCAGCATGGCTCATGGCTCAATTATTAATTTATCAATGTATAACAGCGACAGAAAGACTAAATTCCACCGAGCTAGAATTGCATCAAAACACGCAAAAATCGTTTTTTCGAGTTTTTCATGTATAACTAGAGAAAAATCATGAAATATATGTATCCAATGGCAATATTTTTCATTGCTTTATCGTATAGACTATTGAAAATAATCAAAATGGGGATATTTAACCTTATTCAGGGGTGGCGCGTTTTAACCCCTATGGGCGTGCTACCCCCACTTCCCCTACTTAGGCTCACTGGTGACTGCCGAAAATGATACCAGCAGAGAAATTCGAAGACGCATAGTGGATGGAAATCGTACTTACTTTGCACTCCGCAAGACGCTCCGATCGAATAGAGTTCGCCACCGTACCAAACTAACTATCTACAAAACGCTCATTAGACCGGTAGTTCTCTACGGACACGAAACCTGAACGATGCTCGTGGAGGACCAACGCGCACTTGGAGTTTTCGAAAGGAAAGTGCTGCATACCATCTATGGTGGGGTGCAGATGGCGGATGGTACGTGGATGAGGCGAATGAACCACGAGTTGCATGAGCTGCAGGGAGAACCATCCATCGTTCACACCGCGAAAATCGGACGACTGCGGTGGGTCGGGCACGTAGCCAGAATGTCGGACAATAACCCGGTGAAAATGGTTCTTGACAACGATCCGACGGGCACAAGAAGGCGAGGTGCGCCGCAGGCAAGGTGGACCGATCAGGTGGAAGATAACTTACGGACCCTTCATAGACTGCGTGGTTGGCGACGTGTAGCCATGGACCGAGCCGAATGGAGAAGACTCTTATATACCGCACTCTTCGACCTTAGTCTGAATAAATAATAATAATCATTTAGAGAATCAAACTTAAAAGGGACAGTCCGAAAATTAAAAAATAACCCGGCTGGTGCTACCCAGCAATTCCAATAGGACATCGTTGAAAATTGATTTGATATCTGTATAAAGTAATCTGTCACTATTAAGTTTAATTTCAGTTTAATTCTCCAAATGAGACAGACCCTAAAATTAAGAATAACGCACAGCAGTGTTGCGCGCTGCGAATAGAGGTAATAAACTATAGAGGACGATTGTCGCTGCGATTCCCTTTGTTATCGTCCCCAAACATGTTGGGTACCTATCTGTCAAAACGTACCTACTGATTTTTCCTTCGTCGACATTTAGTGCCCTATCCTCGTCAGCAAAAGATGTTTCGCCTGTGACGACAGCGACAATCTTCCTCTATAGTTTATTACCTCTATAGGGCATTGCACGGATTTTATCTATCTCCTTCTCACCTGAAGAAAATTAGAAAACAACAGGACCACTACCTGTCAAATTTGACAGGAGCTGGTCCTGTTGTTTCCTAATTTCCTTCTGGTGGGAAGGAGATAGGAAAGGTGATGACGTCACAGTGCAATGATTGCACTGCGCCTGCTGATCATTCTGTAGGTTACACGGAAAGACAATATTGTGATGTTATATACATCAATGTGTTTTCAACCACATGCCCAGTTTCATTGTAATTGGTGTAATGGCACTGCTCTCTCCACCCCTGACCCCTGGTAAGAATTTCAATTTTTTCTCTCCCCACCTCTCCATTGAAATTGAAATTTTAAAACCTCTTTATTTGTAAAGTTTGTTCAGCCGGATGCATATTTCATTGTAATTGATTTTGTAGCCCATACCACAGCATTGTAACCATTCTGAATCCAGTCAATCAAAAAGTTTCAAATAGTGAAAAATTATCGGCGTGTAATCTTTACAAATATATTTTTGACATGGTTTGATGTTTGATTTGATAAATTTCGGGCGTGAACACGTTCAGAACATTGTTGATGTTGATTTTCCAATTACAGGAAAATCGACCCCCGCGCATACTTATTTTTTGCGATAACTCGGATCGGAACAGTAATTTCGGTCTAAATATGTATCAAGCAAAAATATAGCTATTCCCATTGAGCTCAAACGAAACCGCGAGGAATTCCGACGATCAGGTGCTGAATGTGAGCCATTTGAAAAAAGATCCATTCGTCCAAGGTCTTTGAGAGTTAACTAACCTTGAGGGTGTGTTTTTTTTTCTTCCTAAACAATGGAGGGGGAATTTGCTCAACAGACATCCTGGGTTGACGAGGAAGTGCGGGGTTAGGGATCACCGAAGGAGGCAGGACTACATTCCCGACCCGCTAAGCCGTTTTCATTGCCGCCAAGCCCATAGTCCCTTCGGTACAACCAGAAAGTAGTGCTTCAAAGGGGGGCCAGTGCACAACGCACCCTCGAGGTTAGCTGCGTGTCCTTGCAGCACCGAACATCGTAACTCGCTTTTTTAGAAGAACACCATGGTATCGTGCCAGCGCGTTGCCGGCTTTCCAGGTGGCCTTACCACGCCCTATGTCCTCGGAAGGTGGGTCGACTTCGCGCCTGCTTCCCTCTGCACGACTAGTATCAAGAATGATGATGCCGCGTGCACCCCAAATTGACCTTTCTGCGATAGGGCCTATTCGCCAGCACACAGAGGGACTTGCCGACGCGGTGCCTACGCCTGCCCCAGCCTTGACGAGGACCCCTTTCCGTCCTCGGGCTCGGAACCCGCCCGGTTGACCGACGCCGCGAAAGCGACGATACCATGTTGTTCTTCGCGCGGCCACTTGTTCGGAGCATAGAGCATGACCACCGGTATGACCCATGAAGCCGACTCCGATCCCTTGGACCACCTCTTATTTGCGCCTGAACTAGCCATCCTTAAGTCCACGCGCCACCTTCTATGTAGCTCCGAGACGATTTGGGCGATAGCCGATAAAACGGCGTTACAGCCAACTTCATCTTTACACATCCTCCGAACTAGGTTGTCCGGGGTAGTGTCCAGACCACATGTGACAAGCATGTGGTCACGCATTGCGCGAAAACGTGAGCACACGAACAACACGTGTTCCGCCGTTTCCTCTAAACCTGCGCACACCAAACACTCGGGCGAGGCCGAGCAAGCCAGCTGCGTTACCTGCATTTTGATTTTGCAGCACGCTTAAACGCCGGGCACATCGAACCCCCCATGGGGTGCTTGCTGTTCACAGCTTTGCTGGAACAAATCAAACAATTGGGAGGGTTCGTGCAGCATTGTGCCTTATGTCCCTCTAATCCGCAGCGTCGGCAGAGATTGCTTCTGTCAGTTGCAGTCCCATTGCTTGTGCCACGGTTCCAGGCACTTGAAGCAAACTTCGGGTTGCTCGTATATGCGCACAGGGCATACCGACCATCCCACTTTGACGCTCCCTAACTTGACTACCTTGGAGGCGTCCGCTGCAGATAGCCGAACCAATGCTACCTGCGTCCCTGCCGGACCTTTCCGTAGCCGAACGGCTGCGATGGGCGTCTCCACTTCACACTGTCGCCGCAGAGCCGTGACGAGCTCTTCGACTTCGGTGATCTCGTCCAGGTCTTTAACCCTTAGATCCACCTCCGTCGTGAGTGCCCTCACCTTGACCGTCTCGCCTAGGACTTCCTCCGCCAACTTCTTGTAGGTGGCGCTCTTTTGCGAGACGCCCCGCTTCAGCTCGAGGATCATCTCGCCCATCCGGGTACGTCTTATTCGACGTACGTCGGCGCCGAGTTCACCGAGCTTGACGTCACTCCTCATCGCCTTCAAGACGTCCGAGTACTTAGCCTCGTCCGCCGTGATGACTAGGGCATCGCCCCTGGAGTGATTGGCGCCTACCCTACCCTACGTCTTCGGTTTCCTCTTGTTCTTGACCAGGGTCCAGGAGGCGTCATCCCCCTCTATTTCCCTGGTCTGGTGCGGCTGAGAACTTTCAGCCTGCCGTAACCCCTTGCCACCGTCTTTCCTGGGTGGACGGACCTTTCCAGGTCCTTCCTCCCCCGGTTTTGGAGGTACCTGGCCGGGGTTCAGCTTCCCAGCCCCACTACCCTTGTTCGGGGTAGTAACCTTCCGCAGCTTGGAGCAACCCCAAGGGAGCTCATCCCCTGGAGACTGTCTCCCCCGTTTTTGTGTCTGCTCCGTTGGAACAGTCACCCCCGACGTACCCGCAAATACTTGAGCCTCAGTCTGGGTAGACTTTGGCACTACCGTCTTCGCTGGCACGCCTTCGGTCGATTCGACCTTGCCCGAGTCCGCGAATCCTTGGGCCTCAGTCTGGGTAGACCTCGACTCCACCGATTTCACGGGTTTACACTTGGCCGTCCCGACCGCCCTCTCCAGCTCGGCGTCCAGCATCGACTTTCGAAGTTTCTGCAAGCTCCTCTTGAGGTCCTTGCTGATATTATGCTTCGATGACGCAAAGTCGATGATGGCGTCCAGCTGTTCCGTCGCCACCTCGAAGGCCGAAAGCCCATCGCGTTTGCGGTTCATCGCCTCCACAAGCCATGGGCTGTTAATAACCCCTACCGGCGTTTTTCTAGCCGAGAGGAAGGTTGAGTGACCCACGCTGGCGCTGCGCACTAAGCTGCCGACTATTGCCTCTGGCCTCCTAGGCGGAAACCTGAACAACCCACCTCTTGCGAAGGGGTTGTCGCCTACACTACTACCACTAATTGAAGAATTGACTTGGTTTTCCATTTTGGTCCCACGAGTTGCTCGGGAAAAGAGGTCCACCACGCCAGAGCCCAGCATGACGCGGTAAGGGACAATTACTGTGGAGGGTGCCCAGGTACCCCACAGGCTCCGTTAAAGCCCTAGCTTATTATTTCACCCCCCTGGCCATGCATCCCCTCGGCACGGGTCGCTTGACGCCTTGGGATTAGGGGTTAGGGACGATGGTCCCGGTCTAACTCGCAGTGGCTATGGGGAGGGGTCGTCAAGCCCTTGGACAAAGTCCCTGCTGCCCCCTTGAGGGTGTGTTCAAAAGCCCATAAACACTATTATATGCGAAACGTGTTGCAACTGCTGTCATTGTTACCTAAAATCATCCCTGCAATTATTGGTACAATGTTCCGATACCTGGGACATCGAAATCCGTACACTTAAGCACCTAGGTATATGAAAAAGTCTCTAGTAAAAAGGAATCACATGCAAACGAAACGTTTGCCGTTGATACAAAAGCACGAAATCCTCTACTTTTGAAGTGTTCTGCATTAACACATTAAAAACTACAAAAAACATGATAAAATAAGCAATTAAATCAATACCTCCTGAATCGAAACCCGTTCACCGTTCGAATGAAAATCCGTACATGTATTTTTTTAACTAAATATTTAAATTGAAGCAGACTGATAGACTAAACTAGCACTGTAAATAGTTCAATGCGCACCTTGAGAAGCGATCCCATCTTATTTTAATAATCGCAATTAAAACACAGTTACTTTTGGTGCAATTATGCTCTACACGCGCTAGAAACTCCACGTTTGGTGAGTGGCGATTTGTTTTTGATTTGTGTTGTTTTAAGGACAATCCTCACGGAATCCAAATTTGAAAGTACTAGCTTTTTCAAGGGCACCCCACTCAATACGGAAGTAACGCACATCTGTCTTTTTTTAATATTTCAGCTTTGCTGCGTCGCAGCAATAAAAAATTAAAATTGTGCGTTGCTGTACCCTTGTACCCTTCAGAACACGAGTACTTTAAAATTTGGATTCCGTGAGGATTGTCCTTATTTTCAAAGCCTACTTTTCTTCTCTAGGGCCTAAAAGTCTTCTCTCAAGTATATGGATTCCATCAGCAAAATTATTAATAAATTGATAACCTTAAATCTCCTTTAATTTATTGATATATAATTAAGTGGATGAATTTCGGTGCTGTACGGATTTCGGTTCTTGCGGAATAGCAGTAGGTTCTTGCGGTAGTTGCGGAATTTTTTAATTCGTTTTCCTATAGTTGCGAATCTTTTTATTTTCTCTCGTGACTCACAACTATTGGTGCAAAGGCCAAAAACAAACAAGCTATTTGAGGATAATTTACGTTTTCAACGATATTCCCAAGCTGTCTTCGCTTGCTCTAAAAACTACACTACCGTAAATATAACAACACAAAAGGTGCTTTTACCCTAGTGACGATACTACAACCCGTCACTAGTGTGGTATTTCGGGCTGCGACGATGACTTTTGACAGCACTGGTCTGTGGTTTCTATTTCGGCTGTTGTCGGGCTTAACGATGTTCTTGATCTTCTGGACTTGCTGTCGTTGCTCCATCGATAGATAAAGGCGCTATCAACGTTCAAAATCTAAAATAATTTCGTGATGGTCCCCAATTTTAGATTCTGATTTGTACCTTCGGGTAAGACGTTGTTCAACGTCAAAACGTCAAAAAATGTGAAAATCTTTCCTGACTTTCCGCGGCAAAATCGTCATAAAGTTCACGAGTAATTGTAGAGTTGATATAAAATTCTCAGGAAAATTCAGGATAACTTTCCCAAATCAGAAGATATTTTTGTGAAGTCAATATAAAAATATTACGTGGAAATACAGTAGAATCATAAGATGTTGGGTCAAATATTTATGAAATTACGTCGATACATCTAAAGCCCGCAGTCCACTGTTTGTTATATTGACAAATATTTGTCAAGTTTTTCCGGACATCTATCAGACTGATTAGAAATCGACATGGATTTCAGGCTGACTTGACAAATATTTGTCATTATGACAAACAGTGTACTGAGGGCTTAACACAATTTGGCAAAAACTATTAAAACAACGATATTTTAAAACATTTTCAAGTGGTTTATTAGCAAAGCAAAATCAGTCTACTTCAGATCCCTTTGAGATACGCAGACATCTACTACAGAATTCAATCAATCGACTTGTTCGCAAGGATTGAGAAACACTACCCAAAAATTCCATAAATTTGTGGTACGAGACGAGTCGAACCAAACAATCAGCCCAATACATCTCCGCGTCAGCCCTCCTGACAACCCGTTCGCTGGATTCCGCTTCCGATCGAATTTTATCGGGAGCACTGTGTTTGATGATTAGTTACTCGAAACACGTACCGATGATCATTTGAATTCAAACAGAAAGCATTCCGTGCATAGCGCAGAGTTTATAAGCACCATAAAAAGCAGGAATCTGCAAAATTGTATGCTTTATGTAGGAAAGAAAGGATTTGTGATTGGTGCGCTGCCGGTTCCTGGCCTGCCTGGCTGCTCGGGCCTGGTGCACAACAAAACCAGCATACACTGTGTTCCTTATGTTGCTTTTTACGTCGACGAACTGCTAGTGCTGCCACAATTGTGGACTGGCCTGATCCAAGAACAAAGAACCGACAATGAACGATACGTTGTTGTTGGTCCTGGTCCCCGGTCGAACACGGAACGGTCGTGGTGGTACATACAAAGGCAATTCGGCTGCCTGCGCCTACAGAACGGAATAACTCTCCGCCGGACGTGCCTGGGTTCTGCTCCGGGAGGGTTTTTAGGGGATCTGTGGGAAGGACACCATCAGATTGCGGCAGGGGTAGTGCAGCAAAAGTACGTGAAAAAGTGATTCAACCAACAGAACGGCTGCGGCCCTAACACAGAACATCGTTCATTTATGTAATCCTGAGATAAGGATTCCCACGTAGCACGGCCAAGCAGAAAATTGAACAGGACACAGAAAAAAAATGTTAAAGTTGTTAATTTTTGCGGTCACCAAGGCAAACAAAGGCAAGAGGCCTACCCGTTCAGTCGGTGGACTATTTATGCGGTGCAATGTTGTAAAGCAGCAGACCCAGCACTGAGGCTACGGCATGTGACGAAGGACAATGGGTGCCTATATTTGCATTTTACAGGTTAGGGGGTTTCGTTTGGGCCACGTGCATGCATACGTGTGGCGCTCAGTGGGTTAAACCGATCCATAGCACTACTGACCGAGATAAGACCGGACAATGTTTCCGTAAGTCTTGTGCCAAAACGACCGTAGTGCGACGAGTGACGACGACGTTGAAAAATTCGAGGAACACTGCTTTTCGGAACGGGATAAGTAATGATGGACGTGTGATAATCGGGTCATGTTCATCAGGCGTGTGACGACGAATAATGCATGAGAGTGTAGTGGCTGACAGCTCTGTCCTTCTCTGCACAAACTGGATGCATTTTGTATTCATTTGACCTTAGCACAATTGATGCCACATTAAACTATATTTAGTACCGGATGTGATTTACTGTTGAATGGTGATGAAAACCTATAGATATAGCGAGCTCATATTGATAACATTCACATTAAAACAAAGCCGTATAATCATGAAGGCAAAACACTTTTCATCTGCAATTTTTTAGCAGTACCGCTCCTTACGTTCAATTAGTGTTGCAGATGCATTTTGCCTCAATAATCCGTTAAAAATTGTATCCAAATGCTAAAAATCACAGATTTGCTTGACTGTTTTTTTTAACTTAATTTCGCCCGTTAATTTAGGTATTGTTACATTTACGGGAAGTACGACGAATAAAGAGAATACCAAAAAGGCATTTCTCCCTGCTGATGACCGTTGAAGAGCCAGATTTTAGTCACTTATTTCGTCGAATTACCATCCATCTACTAGACATGCAATTGTTCATGTCATTATTACTACTTGAACTTTGGATAATGATATACATTATTAGCCTCGTTACAACCATATTTAATCTCCATTAGCATATGCAGCCCGGTCGTTGAGTTCACTAACCTCATATTTTCCCATATTTTCTTCCCAGAGTATGGCCGCCAGTGCAGTGACATCGGGTGCCTCTCAAGCCAGGTGTGCGTAATGTCGTACGACTCCTGTTCCCTGGGCCAACGTGAAGGAAACGAATGTGGACGCTATCCCACCTGCAAGAAGAAGACCGACGCCGGACTAGCCGCAGGTCCTAGTGGTAATTATTGTAGCGTAGCACCACAACATATTACACGCGTCCCTACCTATTATGGTCAACGTACATACATCAGACAGACCAGACACGGCAGGAAAATACACCCAACTATGACTGGTACAGAAATTTCCCCAATAGTGCGGTTATCTTGAATAGATGTTCCACAAAATAACATAGAGATCACGACAAAATTTAATCCTAAAGGATTTCCACCAAATAGTTCCGGATTGGAAAATAGAAACGAATTTCTTCATCATACGAATAAATTTAATGTACCCAGAGACGTTGTACATACAGAAACATGCGGAGAGAATAAAAACGGCCAACAAACAAAAAATCCTGTTAGATTAGCAACATACAAATTTGTGTCAACTTAAATAACTCTAAGTGAAAACTGTTATTTATCCAATCAAACCCAAAACCAATTCCTATCCAATCAAAATCCAATCCAAATCTAATCCAAACTTATCCAAATTTAATCCACATCCAATTCAAATATTCCAAATCTAATTCAAAATCAATCCAGATGCTATCAAAATCCAATCCGAATTTAATCTTAATCCAATACAAATCTTATAAAAATCAATTCCAATCCAAATTTAATCCAAATCTAATTCAAATCCATCCAATTTAAATTCAATCTCATTTCAAACTTTTGCAATCTAAATCAATTTCAATCCAAATCTTATGCAATTAAATCCACACCCTTTCTCAATCCAATGCAAATCTATTCCAAATTAAATCTAAATCCAATGCAAATTTATTCCAAATTAAATCTAAATCCAATTCATATCCAATCCAAATCCAATCCAAATCCAATCCACATCCAATCCAAAACCAATCCAAATCCAATCCAAATCCAATCCAAATCCAATCCAAATCCAATCCAAATCCAATCCAAATCCAATCCAAATCCAATCCAAATCCAATCCAAACCAACCAAACCAATCCAAACCAATCCAAACCAATCCAAACCAATCCAAATCCAACCAACCCAATCCAAATCCAACCAAATCCAACAATCCAAACCAATCCAAACCAATCCAAATCCAATCCAAACCAATCCAAACCAATCCAAACCAATCCAAACCAATCCAATCCAATCCAAACCAATCCAAACCAATCCAAACCAATCCACATCCAATCCAAACCAATCCAAACACAATCCACGTTCAATCCACGTTCAATCCAAACCAACCAAACACAACCAAACCAATCCAAACCAATCCACATCCAATCCAAATCCAATCCAAACCAACCAAATCCAACCAACCCAATCCAAACCAATCAAACCAATCCAAACCAATCCAAACCAACCAAACCAATCCAAACCAATCCAAACCAATCCAAACCAATCCAAACCAATCCAAACCAATCCAAATCCAATCCAAACCAATCCAAACCAATCCAAATCCAATCCAAACCAATCCAATCCCATCCAAACCAATCCAATCCAATCCACATCCAATCCAAACCAATCCACATCCAATCCAAACCAATCCAAACCAATCCAATCCCATCCAAACCAATCCAATCCAATCCAAACCAATCCACATCCAATCCACATCCAATCCAAACCAATCCAAACCAATCCAAACCAATCCAAACCAATCCAAACCAATCCAAACCAATCCAAACCAATCCAATCCAAATCCAATCCAAACCAATCCAAACCAATCCAAACCAATCCAAACCAATCCAAACCAATCCAAACCAATCCAAACCAATCCAATCCCAATCCAATCCAAACCAATCCAAACCAATCCAAACCAATCCAAACCAACCAAACCAATCCAAACCAATCCAAACCAATCCAAACCAATCCAAACCAACCAAACCAATCCAAACCAATCCAAACCAATCCAAACCAATCCAAACCAACCAAACCAATCCAAACCAATCCAAACCAATCCAAACCAATCCAAACCAACCAAACCAATCCAAACCAATCCAAACCAATCCAAACCAATCCAAACCAATCCAAACCAATCCAAACCAATCCAAACCAATCCAAACCAATCCAAACCAATCCAAACCAACCAAATCCAATCCAAACCAATCCAAACCAATCCAAACCAACCAAACCAATCCAAACCAATCCAAACCAATCCAAACCAATCCAATCCAAACCAACCAAACCAATCCAAACCAATCCAAACCAATCCAAACCAATCCAAATCCAATCCAAACCAACCAAACCAATCCAAACCAATCCAAATCCAATCCAAACCAATCCAAATCCAATCCAAACCAATCCAAACCAATCCAAACCAATCCAAACCAATCCAAACCAATCCAAATCCAATCCAACCAACCAAACCAATCCAAACCAATCCAAACCAATCCAAACCAACCAAATCCAACCAAACCAACCAATCCAAACCAATCCAAACCAATCCAAACCAATCCAACCAAACCAATCCAATCCAAACCAAATCCACCAACCAATCCAACCAATCAACCAATCCAAACCAATCCAAACCAACCAAATCCAACCAAACCAAACCAATCCAAACCAATCCAAATCCAATCCAAACCAATCCAAATCCAATCCAAATCCAACCAAACCAATCCAAACCAAACCAAATCCAAACCAATCCAAACCAATCCAAATCCAATCAATCCAACCAATCCACATCCAATCCAACCAATCCAAACCAATCCAAACCAATCCAAACCAATCCAACCAACCAAACCAATCCAAACCAATCCAAACCAATCAAATCCAAATCCAAACCAATCAAACCAATCCAAACCAATCCAAACCAACCAAACCAATCCAAATCCAATCCAAACCAATCCAAACCAATCCAAAATCAAACCAATCAAATCCCATCCAAACCAATCCAAATCCAAACCAATCCAAACCACCCAAATCCAAACCAAACCAATCCAAACCAATCCAAATCAAATCCAATCAAACCAATCCAATCCAACCAAACCAATCCAAACCAATCCAAATCCAACCAAATCCAATCCAAACCAATCCAAATCCAAATCCAATCCAAACCAATCCAAACCAATCAAACCAATCCAAATCCAATCCAAACCAAACCAAACCAAACCAAACCAAACCAATCCAAACCAAATCCAATCCAAATCCAACCAACCAAACCCAATCCAATCCAAACCAATCAAACCAACCAAACCAACCAAACCAAACCAACCAAACCAACCCAAACCAATCCAACCAATCCAAACCAATCCAAAACCAATCCAAATCCAATCCAAATACAACACCAATCCAGTCCATATCCAATCCTAAACCAATCCACATTTAATCCAAACCAATCCAAACCAATCCACATCCAACCAAACCAATCCAAATCCAACCAATCCAATCCAACCAAACCAATCAAAACCAATCCAAACCAATCCAAACCAACCAATCCAATCCAAACCAATCCAATCAAACCAAACCAACCAAACCAATCCAAATCCAATCCAAACCAATCCAAACCAACCAATCCAAACCAATCCAAACCAATCCAAACCCAATCCAAACCAATCCAAACCAATCAAATCCAATCCAAACCAACCAAATCCAACCAATCCAAACCAATCCAAACCAATCAAACCAATCCAAACCAACCAAACCAATCCAAACCAATCCAAACCAATCCAATCCAATCCAAACCAATCCAACCAATCCAAACCAATCCAAACCAATCCACATCCAATCCAAACCAATCCAAACCAATCCAATCCAATCCAAACCAAACCAATCCAATCCAAACCAACCAATCCAAACCACATCCAATCCAAACCAATCCAAACCAATCCAAACCAATCCAAACCAACCAATCCAATCCAAACCAATCCAACCAATCCAAACCAACCAAACCAACCAAACCAATCCAAACCAATCCAAACCAATCCAAACCAATCCAAACCAATCCAAACCAATCCAAACCAATCCAAACCAATCCAAACCAATCCAAACCAATCCAAACCAATCCAAACCAATCCAAACCAATCCAACCAAACCAACCAAACCAACCAAACCAATCCAAACCAATCCAAATCCAAACCAATCAAACCAATCCAAATCCAATCCAAACCAACCAAACCAATCCAAACCAATCCAAACCAATCCAAACCAATCCAAACCAATCCAAACCAATCCAAACCAATCCAAATCCAATCCAAACCAATCAAACCAATCCAAACCAATCCAAACCAATCCAAACCAATCCAACCAACCAATCCAAACCAATCCAAACCAATCCAAACCAATCCAAACCAATCCAAACCAATCCAAATCCAATCCAAACCAATCCAAACCAATCCAAACCAATCCAAACCAATCCAAACCAATCCAAACCAATCCAAACCAATCCAAATCCAATCAAATCCAATCCAAACCAACCAAACCAACCAATCCAAACCAATCCAAACCAACCAAACCAATCCAAACCAATCCAAACCAATCCAACCAATCCAAATCCAATCCAAACCAATCCAAACCAATCCAACCAATCCAAACCAACCAAATCCAATCCAAACCAATCCAAATCCAATCCAACCAATCCAAATCCAATCCAAACCAATCCAAACCAACCAAACCAAATCCCAACCAAACCAATCCAAACCAATCCAAATCCAATCCAAATCCAATCCAAACCAATCCAACCAAATCCAATCCAAACCAATCCAAACCAAATCCAAACCAATCCAAACCAACCAATCCAAACCAATCCACATCCAACCAAATCAAACCAATCCAAACCAATCCAAATCCAACCAAATCCAAACCAATCCACATCCAATCCAAACCAATCCACATCCAATCCAAATCCAATCCAAACCAATCCAAACCAATCCAAACCAATCCAAACCAACCCAAACCAATCCAATCAAAACCAACCAAACCAATCAAACCAATCCAAACCAATCCAAACCAAACCAATCCAAATCCAATCCAAACCAATCCAAACCAATCCAAACCAATCCAAACCAATCCAAACCCAACCATATCCAACCAATCCAAACCAACCAAACCAATCCAAATCCAATCCAAACCAACCAAATCCAATCCAAACCAATCCAAACCAACCAAATCAATCAAACCAATCCAAACCAATCCAAATCCAATCCAAACCAACCAAACCAATCCAAACCAACCAAATGCAATCCAAACCTAATCCAAATCCAACCAAACCAATCCAATCCAAACCAATCCAAATCTAATCCAACCAATCCAAACCAATCCAAACCAATCCAAACCAATTCAAACCAAATCAATCCATATCCAATCCAAACCAAATCCAATCCAAACCAACCAAATCTAAACCAATCCAAACCAATCCAAACCAATTCAACCAATCCCAATCCAATCCAAACCAATCAAAATCCAATCCAAACCAATCCAAACACAAACCAATTCCAACCACATCCATTCCCAAACCAATCCACTAACCCAAACCAATCCAAACCAATCCACATCCAACCAAACCAACCAAACCAATCCAAACCAATCCAAACCAATCCAATCCAATCCAACCCAAATCCAATCCAACCAAACCAATCCAAACCAACCAAATCCAATCCAAACCAATCCAAACCAATCCAAACCAATCTAAACCAATCCAAACCAATCCAAACCAATCCAATCAAACCAACCAATCAAACCAACCAAACCAATCCAAACCAATCCAAACCAAACCAATCCAAACCAATCCAAACCAATCCAAACCAATCCAAACCAATCCAAACCAATCCAAACCAATCACATCCCAATCCAAACCAATCCAAACCAATCCAAACCAAACCACCCAATCCAAACCAACCAAATCCAAACCAAACCAATCCAAACCAACCAATCAACCAATCCAACCAATCCAAACCAATCCAATCCAATCCAAATCCAATCCAAATCCAATCCAAATGCAATCCAAATCTAATCCAAATCCAATCCAAATCCAATCCAATCCAAATCCAATCCAAATCTAATCCAAATCCAATCCAAATCCAATCCAAATCCAAATCCAAATCCAATCCAAATCCAATCCAAATCCAATCCAAATCCAATCCAAATCCAATCCAAATCAAATCCAATCCAAATCTAAATCCAATCCAAATCCAATCCATATCCAATCCAAATCAAATCCAATCCAAATCCAATTCAAATCTAAATCCAATCCAAATCCAATCCAAATTCAATTCAAATCCAATCCTAATCCAATCCAAATCCAATCAAAATCCAATCCAAATCCAATCCAAATCCAATTCCAATCTACATCCATTCTAAATCCAATCCACATTTAATTCACATTAAATCCAAATAATCCAAATCTTATTCAAAACCTCCAATCTCATTAAAAAACCTATTCAAATCAATTCTAATCTAAATCAAATTCAATCCAAATCAAAGTCTAGTCCAAAGTTTTTCCAAATCCAATGCAAATCCATTCCAAATTCAATCCAAATCCATTTCAAATCCAATCCAAATTCAATCCAAATCCAATACAAATCCAATTAAAAAAAATTCAATTCAAACCAAATCCAAATTTAATCGAAATCCAATTCAAATTCAATCCGAATCCAATCCAAATCCAATTCGAAATCCAACCCAAATCCCATCCAAATGAGTTCGTGAAAAAAAATCATATATCAAATCTCGCTTAACTTTTCAAAAGGACCTAAGTACCATTTTTTTCAATCATTGTCGCATTTGGCTACGTACTTTATAGGTGTACATCTTTTTCTTCTTCTTCTATGGCTCTACATTCCTACTGTAACTTGGCCGGCTTTTCAATTTAGTATTCAATTAGCATTTCCTCAATTATTATTCTATAGGCTTTTCTTGTAGGTGTACATGCGTGTGTGATGTTTTCTTTCTTTCATAATTTTCTTTCTGCTGTTTTTCCTGTTGAATCGGTTGAATCCCATGATGCTGAACTTTAAAACATTGAAACCATTTGAAAACCGCACTATTTGTAAATTGTCTGTACCTCGTCTAGTAGAGGAAATCTAAGGATAGTTCATTTCCGTTTTATAGTTTTCTAGCAGGGCTTATTATGATTATTTTTACTAGTACCAGGAAGCCATTTTTCTGCCCCATAGATGTGTATACAAAGAAGAACATAACTCAACTCACGTCGGAAACTACTCAACCCACCAGTGGGCCGCCACATACACACACTGCACCGTTCGTTTTGTTCTGTTTGTGCATTGTGCTCTGCATGCAATATTTCGCGTTACGTCTGTTTCACCACAATAGCCACCTCTAACCGTTTTGGTCGTTGTTCATATCATAATTGCAGGTGTCCTGAGTCTTAACCCGGCACCGGAAAACACTAAAACCAAAGACGGAGTCTACCCGAACATGCCGATCGATCCCAACTACATCTTCGGCAGTGTTCAAACTACCAAATCCCCGTACTTCAGCAACTATCCTCAGCCGGGAGCCGGAAGCCCTGCCGTCTTCCAGCCCATGTATCCTCCCCTGAACCAACCTCCACCAGGGGCACAACTTCCCATTGCCTTCGGCGCTTCCCCACAGAATCCCTACTACCCAAGACCCCAGAACCCTGCCACTTCCACAGAGCCCAGCCTCTGGAACCAGTTCCTCTACAACAAACAACCAGACAAACGACCGCGAAATGCTGCCCCTCGACTAACCGCATCCAGCCACCACTTGATCCTAATGCTCACTGCTTGCCCACTGGTGATCGGAATCTTGAGGCGAATGACACCATCCTTCCTCTCCTCCTCCACCATCTGGCTATAAGACCACGTTGGCACAATCAGTTTACTCACACCACACCCCCAATTACTTCACCATCAGCACCATTAAACTTCCATTCGGTGTTAATCATATTGGTTTCCCATTTTATGTTTCTCATGATAACGGCCGCCCACCGAGTCGAAATTGGTCGGTGGAAGGACATCCCCAAAAAAACGAAGATATCATATCATGAAAACTGGCAACCCTGCTAATGGTAATGCATCTAAAAACATTTGTACAGAAACGGCCATTCTTCACGATGTGTAATCTTCGCCTGAATTTAGGCAACCCTACCCCACACAAACTATCAGCAGCACAGTTTACTCTAATGGCATCCTCCCCGTATAATCGAGAGGTCGAAACGGTCCGACTATGGCAGAAAGAGAAAAGCTCACGAGGAAAACAAAAGCGCGCCCATCGTAGAAGGGATATGTATATTTTTGTGTGAACGAGTGCGACCGGTCGCTGTATCTAGAGTTAATTAACAGAATTGTAGCGGCACAGGAGACGGAGAAAATACAAACAAACAGGAAATGATGATGAACTTGAAACTCCAATTAGAGACTTAATTAAAAATAATACCACCCTAAACGGAGACGGTAGAACAAGAAAGGGAAGAAGAAAAAAAGGCACAAACAATGGCAGGCTAAGCACAATAGAGAGTGCGGAAGCTTGCTTTTATGTAGAAGGGAGAAAGAGAGGAGAAATAGGTACATAGTACAACTGGAAACACTGAATAGAGCGGAGGGTGGTAGTTTGTCCAATTGCCGTAAGCAAAGCTTCCCATGTTAGCACTTTTCGTTCGGCGGTGGAAAATTAAGCTGCGATGGTGGAGAGAGAAATGCGATTTAGAATTTTATGATAGCTAAAACAAGGGCGATGACCGTTTCAAAGCTAGAAATCAGTGATTATGACCTTTTCAAACAGGGAATGGTTAAATTTGTCATTAAGGCCATTAATTTTGATAGTTTAATGGTTTGTTGAAATAAGCTAATTGCCCAAGAATGGATACAATCTGGCTGAAATAAGGGTGAATAGTGACACACGCGTAGCTTGAAATAAATAGAAAGAAACTTCCTTCCACGCTGACTAAATGACCTAAATGAAGACCAAAAATGTTGGCCGTGTTAGATCAACGAGTCCGGTGAAGGTTATAAAATATGTTTTAGAGTAACAAGTTTTTAATTTCTATTTAACTAGATTTTTATCTAGAAATTTATCGGAGGTGAACTAACCTTGGGCTAAAAACCTCTTTAATAAAGATTATAATAATAATAATAGAATTTTATCTATTATCTATCTAAGCATGATTAATCCGATTTAAGATTATTTTAGACATTGATGTTAATTTTTTGTTTTTTTCCTAAAATTTGAAAACTTGAAAACTATTCATTTAGGTAATGAAACGGAAAAACACTGCACACTATACAATAATTGTATAGTGTGCAGTGTTTTTCCGTGTCGTCACCTAAATATAAAGTTTTCAATGTTCAAAATTGTGTTGTATACAAAAAGCCCAAAAACCGTGAAAAAGACATTTTTGGCAAAATGAAAAACGGTTGACTTATAATTTACCCTTGGAAAAGGCAGAATACATCCTGTCGAAACGTCGGGCAATTTAAAATATAGCCGTTTTGATCAACCCAGAGACTGAGATCAATTAATAACAGAGTACGTAATTGTATCAGGAAAATTTGCGTCAATCGATCAATTTAGTGAATTGGTTCTAATTTATTTGTACCATTATTCAATTTCATCAACTAAATACTTACTGGATGTTGGAATGCGAAAATTTGTTTATGGATCCATTGTCTGCCCAATTGATAATATTAACATGAACAGGCTGGGTTTATTGTAAGCAAAAGTGGTCTCGGACTGGCCGTGAAATATCAGACAGTCTGAAATAGATCACTGGAGTTGTATACCATTTCATCGGACAAAATAGAGGAATTAATTTTCCTGGTATGACATCCAGCGAAATGTATCGTTTGTACGAAAGATATTTTGCGGAATGCACCATTTCACCGAAAATCATATCGCGGAACACCATTTGGCGGAAAAATACCATTGAAATGATTATTGAATTCTACTTGATTACACGTTTATAGTGTTTCGATAGATGTGTGACCCGAAATGGCCGAAGCGAAATACGATGACAGCAACTCTCCGTGGGTGCGTGTACACGCCATGGAGATTTGATTGACACACTGATGTGTTAATGAGGCCTGTCCACGTTAAATTTCGGACGCTGAAATAATGTCCAATTTATTTGTAGCCATTTTATCAATTTGGACGAGAATGAAAACATGCTGAAAGCAGCACATAAAGCGGAGAGATTCAGCTGTCATGTAATTTGATCGCCTCCGTGCTTTGTGGAAATGTTAAAAAATCGCATTGGAAGATAGGTGTCCAAAATTTGACGTGGACAGGTTTTGGACGCTGATGGTAACTTACTCAAACCAAAATCAAAATCAAAAACCATCTCTCATAAAAAGGCAAAAAATCTTCTAGCATTGGACGCAATGATTTTTATCCTTAAGTTATTTGCGCGAGACGAAGATGAACATTGAACATGTTGCATTTGAGAAACCGATGAACTGCTTTGCAAACTGAACTCCGAAATAAACTTGTCTTAACATCGTGGTTTTCAGTAGCAGAACAACGATATGGAAATAAGCAAATTATTTTGAGCTTTTGGTGGAATGTCTTTACTTGTCAGAAGACGAGTTCGTACAATTCCATTGAATTCCATCACTTGATTGTTCCTTTGACATGTCAATGGAAATAATGAGCCGATAGTTTGTATCTAAAATTACGCAGAAATATCTTACTTTAATGAGATATCATACCTAAATTTTAGGCTTATGTTAACTAGTACTTTTAGCCACTAAATCCAAACTAGCAGCTTCGTGAAAATAGCAACGTTTTGGATATTGTGATTCAACGGGTAATTCCGCTATGACTTCTAAGTCAGCGAATTCCAAAATAAACTTCAATTTTCCAAATCACAATACATTTTCCAATGGTCGTCCAGACGAGCTTTGTGATTTTCCAAATCACAATCTATTTTAGACGCGTTTTGTAGCAATCAAAACACCTTGACTTGTGAATTTTTTAAACCATCAAACATTTTATTTTTTGCACATTAACCACTTGAATTCAACGCACCTTTTGAAATCAGCGCATGGATCCAAAAAAATAACCTGGCAGGATCGCCAAAATGTGTGACCCCAAATGACCAAGCCAAATGCGATGACAGCAGCTCTCCGTGGGTGCGTGATGTACCCTGGAGATCTTACTATAGGAGCGCGAGCGGCCAAGTCATGGCTTGCTGCTCACCCATTGACACGCTGAGGTGTTAATATATACTCACACGCTGATTGTAACTTACTCAAACCCCACAATAGTGATTTCTCATAACAAAATCATCTAGATCTTCTGTGAAGGGTTCTTAAAAGATGTTTGCAACATTTTACAATAGTTTCTTCGGAACATCCTTAGTCATCTTTCTCAGATGACATACCAAAATGCTTTTGAGTTTGGATGTTGTTTAGAAATTTCCCTAGTGAATCGAATTTGGATGACGTTTTTCAACATTTTAACATTCTCGTTACTCATTTTGAAACTTTTTCAACAACTCCTCTATAAACAAAAAATTACAAATTGTATTCTATGTCCTTGATCCTGGGGATAGAGGCAACTAATTTTCTCAAAGACACAACGTAAGCGCTGGGGAGATCTAATGATCCTATGAAGAGACCTGGTTGGAAAGTTTTCGCTGTAAAACAGATTGCAGCAGCAGCTCTTTAACGGTGATTGAATTCTTTTTTCTCGGCATTGTTCAGTATCTGGAAGAGGAATGTTCCCTTCTATCCTGTAACAGGGTTAAGACTGCTCCACTTGCAAATTTCGAGCATCCATTGTCAATGTGAATAGCTCATCGAAATCAGAGTATTATCAAAAGAGTTTCAATGGTCATGATTTGCTTAGTACTGCAAAACTTTCTCGTATTTATGATCGATATCTATTATTTTCGATTTACGGATTGACTATCGTTTCGCTATGTTCCTATAGTTCCCAGAAATAATTTAAACTATTTTAGGGTTTTTGAAACAGGCCAAGATTGAATAGCCGCGATCTTATTTTCATTGGGTTTACCCTTTCGGTTGTGACAACATGCCCAAGGAATTCAACTTCCTTTCGAGTAAATTCCGATTTGTCACATTGCACTGTGAGATTCGCATCTCTCAAAGTTTGGAGAACCTTTTTTTACGCCCTTATAATAAGTTAGCTAATTGATACTATATTTAATGATACCTTCTATGTGGACGAGACATCTAATTTCTTAGTGCTTTCTCTACATTGAATCCATGAGATGTTGAAACGTCGATGGGGCAAATTTCAGCCCGAAAGGCATACATACAAATTCGTACTTGCAATGGCCAATGTTCAGGGATAGAATATGGATCCGCACGTGTCTTAATCGATAATCAGCAACAATGCGATATTTCGATTCCCAGAGTTGTTGAGTATTTTCGGCACCACCCAAATGAGCATAACATCTTCCTAATTTGGATTGAAAACTCCTCCCGAAGACAATATGGATATATTTATCATCAGTAGTATTAATGGGATGTTTCACTGTCGTGTCGTGTCGTGTCAGTTTTCGTCTTCCAAAAAAGGACATTTTTGAAAGGCTTTATAGTTTTACCCTATAGTGCCTTCCGAGCCTCTTCAAGGTAGGTTTCCGGGCCTCTTGAAAGGACGTTTTCGAGACCATGAAAGGGGGCTCCAGAGCCTCTTGATAGGAAGATTCCAATCCTCTTGAAGGGAAGCTTCTTGAATGGAGGCTTCAAAGCCCCTTGAAAGCGGCTTTCGAACCTATTAAATAAAGGCTTCTGAGCACCTTAAAAGTACGCTTCCAAGCCTCTTGGAAGAAGTATTTGGTTGGTCTCTTGAAAAGAGACTTCCGTCGCTCTTGAAAGGTGGATTTCGAGCCCTTACCTTCGATGATTCATCTAAGAAATCCTCTAGAAATTTGTTTGTATTTTTTCAACAACAAATATGTTTTGAGAATCAGCAACCCTGCCATTGAAAGAGGGCTTCAGAGCCTCTTGATAGAGGCTCGGAAGCCTCTTGATAGAGGCTCGGAAGCCTCTTGAAGAAAGGCTTCCGAGCATTTTGAAGGGAGGCTTCAGAGCCTCTTCAAAGCGGCTTTCGTGCTACTCAAAAGGGGACTTCTGGGTATCTTGGAAGTACGCTTTCAGAAGAAGAATTTCGTGCTTTTCGAAAACAAGCTTCCAAGCCTCTTGAAAGAAGACTATCGAGCTTTTTGACAGGAGGTTTTCGAGGCTTTTGACAGGAGGCTTTCGTGCCTTACCAAGGGATTTTTCCAAGCCTCTCGAAGGAAGACCCTCTCGAATTGAGGCTTCCGAGCATCTCGAAGGGAGGCTTCAGACCCTTCTGAAAGGCGGCTTTCGATTAACTTAAAAAGAGACTTCTGAGCCTCTTGAAAGTATGCTTCCAAGCCTTTTGAAAGAAGAATTCAGCGATCTTGAAGGGAAGCTTCCGAGCCTCTTGAACGTAGGCATCCACGCGTTTTGAAAAGCCTTCGAAGCTTCGGGAAATTTGGCTTCCACGTCTCTTGAATAGCAGCTTTCGAGCCTCTCGAAGGAAGCCTTCCGAGCATTTTGTAGGGAGACTGCAGAACCTTTTGAAAGGCAGCTCTCGAGCCACTTACAAACCTTCGAAAGCTTCTAAGCCTCCTGAAAGAAGAACTCCGAGTCTCTAGAAAGTAGGCTACCGCGGCTTTTGAAAAGGCATCCAAGCCACTTGAAGGAGGCTTCCGAGCCTCGTGGAATGCGGCTTTCGAGCCACTCAAAAAGAGGCTTCTGAGCCTCTTAACCTCTTGCAAGAAGGCTTCTGAGCCTCTTAAACGTAGGCGCGTCGAGACTCCCGAGCTACTCGAAGGGAAGCTTCCAAGTCACTTAAAAGGAGGCTTCTCAGCCTCTTTAAAGGAAGCTTACAACCCTCTTAAAATGAGGCTTTCGAAACTCTTGAATGGAGTTTTTCGAGCATCTTGAAGAAAGGTTCCGAACCTCTACAAAGGATGCTTCCGAACCTCTTGAAAAGAGGCTTCCGAACCACAATAAAGAATGCTTCGAGCTGTTTAGATGGAGGCCTCCGAGAAGCGTAGAAGGTTGCTTCCAATTCTCTTGCAACGAAGCAACTGAGCTTTCCGGAAAAAAGCCTCTCATATGGAAGCTTCCGTATCTTCAGCCTTTAGATTTTAGCTCAGAAGCATGTTGTAAATATATTATTCAATATTTTGTTTCGAATAGGTAGATTGCATTGAAGATTTTTTTAATTTGTTCATTCATCGTGTTAGAACCTTCATAAATTGTGCTGGTTTCAATCGCCATGCATATTATGTACAAAGTTTTGAAATAAAAAAAGCAAAGTTTTGAAATAAAAAAAAAAAACAAAGTTTTGAAATAAAAAAAATACACAATCATCAAAAGTTGATCATAAGTTTTGATCGAAATTGTAATACATCCGCCATTACACATTCTTGTAACGAGGTAACCCTGGGGCCAGCGAAGGTACCCCCTGGGGTACATGTACCCCAGTTTGAGAACCGCTGTTTTCAATTTCCTATGATCAATTAAAACATTTGAATAGCATTTCAACATCAAAGCCATACAGCAATATTTTCCACTTTCGAATCGATAAGTTATCCAAATTCCAGTTTAAATAACCCTAATTGACATCAAATGGCCTCCGAATACATCTACTGCCACTAGAGAATCATCGATACGCAAACATGTGCAGTGTGAGTTAGGTTCAAATTGACACAATTCATTATCTTCCAATCAGTTAAACGCCAAACTCATGAAACTCAATCAGATTGGGGTGGAATGATCGTAGAAGACAAAAAATCACTTGTGAAAATACTTTCCTCAAGCGAAATAAAAAAAATACTTCGGATAATGTAGGCATGAAAATCTTTCGAAATAATGAGTTCAAATATGGAACATATTCAACTATTACAACATCAGACGAAGTAGGGTCAAACCAAAAATAAGCATTGTCTGCTCTGTCTTATCTCTTGCAATGGGATGGGGCCATCAGCATTAACGGAAATCACAGTAGTTGTGTTAGTGATACAAACTAAACCCATTAAAAAAGGAACACAAAACAATGGACGAAAACAGGAATAACTACACATACAGAAATATATTAAATTAAAACGCAACAGCCTTATACCTGATTAGCAAAACAAACGAAAACTGTCGGAAGAAAATAGCCATTTTAAATCCTTTTAAATGAGCGAAAACAGGAGAGAATTATTGAGAAAGCAGATCGATATTACAGGTTTTACACCCACAGTTAAAATCCTTAGATCTTACACCAAAAAAAAATCATCTATATTCCAATGCTAACGGCCAAACAAATGTGACATTTCCTGCAGTAAATGTTTACTTGGTTTGCGTTTCAATCTACTCGCGTTTTCAAGGGCACGCCACTCAATACGGAAGCAACGCAAAGCTGTCATCCTTTTATTTTAGCTTTGCTGCGTCGCAGCATGTGTGAAATAATAAAAATGATAGTTGTGCGTTGCTTTCGTACTGAAAACACGAGTGAATTTAGCTTTGGATGCCTGGAGACTTGTCCTTATACCCCCTGAAACAAAGACCGCAGTAAACGTCACATATTGCAGCGCCCGAAACAGTTGTATAAAATTTCCAATTTAATCGCCACTCGCTAGTGGCTAATCAACAAGCAGCAATGAGTTTAGCAGAAACGTAAAGAAAAAGGTAACGAATAGACTAAAGACAACAAAGGAAGTGAAAGCAACCCTTCTGGACTTGGGCGGCACATCAGGAAGGCTTCCATTAGTGGCGCGAAATCAAGCAACAACAACGATCATGTAAATAAAGTTATTAGGTGACATTTTAGTCGATATACGCTCGTACGCAAACATAAAAGAAGATTATGATGATAAAAATCACGAGGAGAAGAACAACATACAGACACTAACATACTTCTAGTAAACTAACTTTTGTACTGGCTCGTTATGGTCCTTCCCTTTTTGGTGGGATCGCTCGATCGCTTTGATTGACATTCTCCCCACTACATCAGACAAGTGGCCTCCGATCACCATGGCCACCTTAAGAGGGGACTGTCATTCAATCGATCGCAGCCTCCCGCGATTAACAACTTGTAATATAGAATAATGTAAAGTTACGTTTGGTGATGGCATTGTAATTTTTAGGAAAACGTTATCGTTCAAAGAACGCCACGGCAATCATTAGGGCTTTAGTTTTCCGTCCTTCAGTTGAGTTTCAATTGTTCTAGTGATGTTCAAACTTCATTTAATCCTTTTTTAGATGAATTTTGAACATCTTTAGGCAGATTTTATTAATTACCTAAATTCATTGGTTTTTGTGTTACTAATTTGACTGCTTCCCCTTTTCTGTTGTTTTCTCCCTTTCTTACCCGACATTCCCCCGTCCCACTTTACTCCACGTGCACTACTAGACAACGCTCAAGATCTGTACAGTAACAATCCGACACCCCCGAAAGCATCCGCCCCGTCAAGTGGTGACAGCGACGATGTTCTCACCAGCTTGGGACTGAACCCCGACGCACCAGACAACCGCAATCGCCCAGCTTCCCGTCCAAATCAAGATCCCTATGCCAATCCCTACCCGGCTCTGCCGGTCAATCCTGCACCCGCACCCTATCGTCCACCGGCACCTGCTCCTGCACCCTATCACCCTCCGGCACCGGCTCCCGCTTCTCCATCAGGTGGCAACAATTACTACGGTGGTGGTTCTGGTGGTAACGGCGGAAACCGTCGTCCCGGACAGTTCGACGGCGCCGGTGGTAACATTGTCGTCCCAACGCAGAAACCGGCTCCATCCGGAGGATTCTTTAGTGGTATCCTGGGCGGTATCCAGAACGCTGTGTCCAATGCGGTAAAGCAACAGGTTGGAACCTATATCAATCAGCGGCTGGGAATCGGACCGGCAACTGGAGGTGCTGGCGGACTTTTCGACGCAAATCGGTTTATCGATTCGAAGAACTTTGGTGGCCTATTTAGCGAGCGGAAGCCATCTGGTTCGTCAGGTCAATCGTCCGGAACGGGCAGCTCCGCTACAGGGCCTTACCCGGTAACAGTCGATCAGCGCACTTCGGCCTATTCGGCCAATGCCCAACCAACCTATAGAGGAAGCTCTTCGGAGACACAATACCGCCGTCAGACTGCTGCTGGTACTCCTGCTCCGTATGGCTGGAAGCTGGATTGAGGGGGACGGTTATTCCGAAACATAAAATGAAATGATATTATTCAAGTAAACTAACTACACTCCCAGAACATCTCTCCTATTTTGAGCAAACATAACACGAACAAAAGTTCTTTTCGTTTTAATTGCCTATAAATACCCATAGTGATAATCCTAGTTTATATAAATAATCACCCACAGATTTGTTATTTTTGGTATCTAATAAATTAACATTGACATACATGGAACCTTCACTAAAAACTGTCAAAAGTGAACATTCAAATGATCTTCTCTGAGGTGAGTATTTAGATAAGATAGCTTGATGTAAGCATGTAAAAACATCAATATCATATTATCATGTATTACCATGGTCTTCAAAATTTACAAAGTAAGCCATGTTGAAATGGATAGATGTTAATCTTGCCCGATCTATAGAAAGTTTTGATATATGAAAGTTTTGAACTGATTTTTTTAAATCTTTCGTTTATTTGGAAGGCTCATTTGCCGTGAGGCGTTACGGAGCCGAAATCAACTTTAATAATATATTTCTTGATTCTTATAGATAGTGTTAGTTTTGGGGAACCTGAAGACTCGCGGTTTGGTCGAGGTTAGGGAATACAATAATACAGTAGGGATGGAAAGGATTTTAGGGTACTTAAGTAATAACGATGCTGATGTTTACAAAGTTTACATTCCTCGCGATGTTTCACATCTGTAACGGGACAAGCAAACTTTTTTGGGAGACAACGACGAGAGGAAGACATACCCAAGTAACATTTCAAGTTTTATTCCACTCTTGGAATGGTTTTCACGATCAAATTATAAAAACTCACAATAAAACTCATTTTTATACGACAACCATCTGATGACCACTATAAGAGTAAGATATGGCTAAGTGGCCCTCTCTAGATGACCACTATAAACCAATTATAAGCGTATTTGAAAACCCTTTTTAACCCTTAAAGGCGCAAGACGATTTTTTTAGAAATAGTCGAAATTATTTTTAACGTAAATAACCATTGAAATCATTAACATTAAACGTATTTTCGGTTTGTTGTTTTAAAACAACATTGCGCATTTAAGGGTTAAACCACCCACAAAAAAGGGAATTTGGCTGCGGCAGCTGTCAAAAATGTTGGTTTGAAAAAAAGGGAAACAAAATTACGGAGAAATAATAACAAAATGGACTGATGATGAAAATTATGATAAGGATGTCAACACAATAATATTTATTCAGGTTTGTTTTGAAACATTCTATCATTGAAATAAGTTGCGCTTTCGATTTTATGGTGAAAGCGAGGTAAATAATAAGATTCTATACTACGCGCCGGCAAAATAATGTAGTTCAGCGCAATAAATTGAAATCAATTAAAATATCAACATCGCAAATATCCACTTAATCTGTAGATTTCCACCCTGATATGTTTCCAATTCTAATTATTTACCAGGAGAAGTGTTCTACGCGACGAAAATATTATCTAATTATGGATTTCAGCGATAAATTTGACTGATTTGAAAATGCTTCTTCTTTTCCAATATGGCCATCATCAATTCCGATCAGAAAAATGTTGCTCTTATTTCACACCCTTATAAACTCTTTGCAATGCAAATATTCTTATTGCGGTTATTCATTTGACTACATTACGACCAAAATTTTTGGCTTTTATCGAGCTTTGAAAATATGGCTTATTGCGCTCTTCATCACAACCGTAGAGCAGCTCATAAAATCAATTGGAATTTGACGTTTGAGGCTTTTTCAGCAGATTTATCAGAGGTTTACTAATAGTAATAAGACTACCAAATAAAACTGTGCTGTCATAAATCCGTTATAAGAATTAAATAAATCCAACAAGCATGGAAATTGTTACTTGGGATACGGAAGGGATTTGTTTATTTGTTTAGCAGGGAGCAGGGAAAAGCCCATTTGAGTAGAACCATGGAATCTTTCTCAAATGGGCGCAAAACCTCCTCATCTTTTCATATCAACAGAAATACAATAATCCCAAATGATACAATGTTTGACTTAAATTACTTAATATTATATAATATATCCTAATGGCCTATGCTAATGTGTGATACTGTTGGAAGCTGAGAGGAGTGTAGAAACCCGTTTCCGAAGAACACCCCGTGAAAGGTGAAAATCAAATGCGGTGGAGCAGCGATTGAAGATGCGACACATACTAGTGAATGGCTCATTTTGCGCATAGTTTGTGCGAGCACCTCTCAAGAAGATGAAAGGTGTTGACCGAAGTGGACGAAAGGGGATGTTAAAGTTCAATTGAGAGAGCAAGGCCGGGCAATCAATTCTAGATTGCAGGAGATCTGCAATGAAAAGCGCCTTGGAAACGTCACGACGCTCACTTAACAGATCTAAACCAATAAGTTGGCAGCGTGCTTCATAACTTGGTAAGTTATTTGGATCATTCCAAGGAAGACGGCGTAGAGCAAAACGAACGAATTTTCGCTGAATTGCTTCGATTCGTATTGTGCTGTTTTGGTAGAAAGGAGCCCATACAACTAATGAGTATTCTAGTAATGACCTCACTAACGCGTAGTAGAGCGATTTTAGACATTGAATGTTATCGAAGTGCTTCGCAATGCCGAAAATAAATCCAAGTGTTTTCGACGCTTTCGATGTGATAAAGGCGATGTGGTCTTTGAAAGTCAGCTTAGAGTCTAATAAAACGCCTAGATCCTTAACAACAGATTCTCGTCTAATAGCTGTAGATCCGATTTTGTAACAAAAGTCAATAGTAGAGCGCTTGCGGGAAAATGAAATTACAGAGCATTTATTGGCGTTGAGGACCATGCAATTGATCTTGCACCATTTGACGAAAATGTCGAGTTGACGTTGTAGAAACAGAGCATAAATTAACGATTAATGACAGACACTGAAATGTACAACAAGAGGAAGACATTCTTAATGGGGTACGACAGACAAGGAAATGGGCAGACAATGATTACAGTCTTACATCAGCAACTTACAAAAATTGGTAGACCAGGGACATGTACTCGAGATCAAGGCCCGACAACACTTCCCTAATAGGCTTTGGTTGGTTTCCTCGGACCCGGAGATGTTCAGTTAGCGCAGATCTGGGGCCACGATGCTCCTCGCACGCCCACACGACATGATCAATGTCCTGGTAATCCTCGCCGCAAACACAGAGATTCTCTTCTGAAAGCCACACTCTGAAAAGATGTGCATTTAATGTGTACTGCCCATGAAATCATGAAATTTTTTAACCATGGACGCTTCGACACCTGCGAGCGAATTTATTTTTGTTGCCAGCTGTTCAAGGTTTCCTGGCGAACTAGTGCGAAAAATTCATCGAAGGTGATTTTCCGATCGTAAATATCACCTTCCATAGCGCCCACCTTAGCCAAAGAGTCCGCTTTCTCATTTCCCGGGATCGAGCAATGAGCAGGGACCCAAGCCATGGTGATTGTATAAGACCGTTGTGATAAGGCACTCAAAGCTTTCTGTATCCCATTCAGAAGATACGCTGAGTGCTTAACCGGTTTCATTGGCGAATAGCCTCCAAGGAACTTAGAATGTCGGTGAAGATGAAAAAGTGACCCAGGAGGTAGGGATGCGATTTTCTCGAGTGAATAGTGTATAGTAAAGTTTCCATTTCCCGGCCATTTTTGCTGTCCCGGGATTCGGGATGAAAATTCTTGTATATCCCGGGAAATCCCGGGATCTCAGGAATTTTTGATGTTTTTAAAAACTTGCGTTTGTATCAGAAAGTAGGGCAAATAGTCAAGGATTGTAACGATCATTCAATAATTTGCGTTCGATCATTTAGTAGTTTGTCAATAACACATTCCAGAAGCTGAATTTCAAAATATGTTGTATGGTGGACTTCTGGTGCGAAGGTTTTTCTACAACTTTGCCCAATGGTTCGTTATTAGAATTCAACTAAAACGGAGTTAGAGCGCTAGTTGCAGTAACTTAAACTAAATGATTGGAATTTTGTTATCTTTTAGTCTAAGTTATTGAAACTATAGCTATAACTCCGTTACTAGTGGAGTTCAAACAACGAACCATTAGGCAGAGTTGTAGAAAAACTTTCGCACTAGAAGTCCACCATACAACATATTTTGAAATTTAGCTTCTGGAATGTGTTATTGACAAACTACTAAATGATCGAACGCAAATTACTGAATGATCGTTAACATCCTTGCAAATAGTATTTGCATTTGTATCGGAAAGTAGGGTTTCTGGAACAAATAATGTTCGCCGAGTTCGAATAGATGCGTTCGCTGTCCGTCGAAGTAGGTTTGATTGTTTGTATTCAGGGTTTCGACTTTTCATTTCAATGAGACCAAAGCAAGCGTTTTTCTGGCCAAAGGAAAATCTTGTTTCGTTGTTTATGTTGAGGATCATCTTTCACCCATCAATCTTTTCTCTAATATTAGCATTGGAAGATAAACGAAAATCTTGCCTTTTAGATGAAAATCCTTTTTCGTTTCATTACTTTTACCTCTCACTCACTTTTCGCGAGAATTATCGCAGAACAATTACAAAATTGTATGGCCGTGCCGGGATTCGAACCCAGAATAGTAGCAATAATAGCTGTGGGGATGCGCTTACTTTAGTCACACAACCACGCTATCTGTATGAAAGCGTTAAGTTATTTGTTCCACATAAGCTACTACCATTTGCATTGATGATGCCACGAAAAGACTCGAATATGAAAGAAAAAGAGCAAACCAACGTTTGGCGGCAATCGAAGTGAGCGAAAAATTGTTTTCACTCTCCAAGCTGTTTTTCTTTCCCGAAAAGCGATTTCTCCCCGAAAACTTTCGTGAGGGAAATTCATGTGCTCCTGAGATTGAGTGAGCATTACGAACCCTGTTTGTATTATATATTGGATTCAGACCATTTCTAAGTTTTCATTCAAGCAGCGTATTTTCTGTGGCAATACTAGGTAGTGTCAGACACCTCGCTGTAGACGGAAGACGCGCGGAATCGTACAGGGACCATAAGCTCACGAGTCACAAAGAAAACACATAAACATAGGGGACGAAGAGCTAGCTCGGTGTTAAGAGGACCGCGAAGATTAACGAGGCGTGCACAAATGATAATTACGCGTAAAAAAGAATCGCAAAATAAAATAAAATATAAAAGTCTTTATAAACTTTATTTGATTTATGAAAACTATTTTCACAACAATCAATAAATTAAATCAATTTAGATTTAAAATTAAAACTTTTTTTGCGTCCTTTTTTATGCTTCACATAATGTGCATCAAAATGAATGCAAATTTACAAAATGTTCCAGGCTGTGTAGAGAAATGCTGAAATATGTATATAGTGTGCGACTCATCGTTGTAGACGGAAGATATGCAGGAACTATACACCAGTTAGATGTATCTGCTCTTTTGTAATATCAAGGAATATTGTTAGCTATATATTGTAGATACTTGCTGTTTAAATATAAGAGAGCTGGAGTTTCTGGCAGAAGTATCAGTCAGTAGACCTCCATAGGTTAAAGCAAATGCAAATAATAATTGAGAGCATACACACTATTAGTAAGCCTGAAGTAAAAAAAAGATTTTCGGGATTTCAAAAAATAATATCCCGGGAATCGGGAAATCCCGAATTTTCCTAAATCCCGGGATGTCCCGGGATGGAAACTCTAGTGTATAGCTGCTAGCTCAACAGTATACACGGAACTAGGCTCTTTGAGCTTAAAGTAGGCACTATGAAAAACGTTGAAAACACCGAAACCAGTGGAGTGATCCATTTTTGACCCGTCTGTGAATGTAGCTAACACGAGTGGAGTTTGTCAGATAAGACATCGACGCAAATCGAATCAAAAGCTCCCTTTTTTTTGGACAAACTCTGAGTCCATTTGCTCTTTTTTAGCAAATGTTAATTGAATTTCTGAAGAAAGCAAAGCAAGACAGTCGTGTTACGGGGTAAGATCTATCACGGTTATTAGACCTCTTCATGTTTTCAAAAAGTATCCTAAATTCATCCAGTCTGCCAAGAATCACAATTCTTATGCTAGAATAAGCCTCCTGTCAAATTTTCAGCTAATTCGGATAAAATTTTGAGGTGGCTCAAGTCGATTTAGTATTTTTGGGCTATTTTCAATTTTGAAAAAAAAATCTGAAGTGATATAAAAAACTAATTCAATGTTCAGCTTCTGATTTTTAAGAATTTAACGTTAAATCGCACATTGGCAATTATATTACTTAAATGTCCAGGGAAAACAGAGGAATAATAATATAAAAAATTAGCAATGGTTTGTCATAAATTCAAGAAATTTGTAGAACAACGACTTTTAGGGAAAACAGTGTTTTTATGCACTTTAAATGCAGTGCATTCAAAACGTGAACGGAACGAATCTCAATGTTTACAAGACTTGTAGAGCACACCAAAATCTTCCGTATAGAGGTTGTTGTTATTGTTTCCGGCGTTTATATCTCTTGTTAGATTTTTTTAAAAATTGAAAATAGCCCAAAAACACTAAATCGGCATGAGCCACCTCGAAATTTTATCCGAATTAGCTAAAAATTTGACAGGAGGCTTATTTTAGCATAAGAATTGTGATTCTTGGCTGACCGGTTGAATTTTTGATACTTTTTGAAAACATGAAGAGGTCTAACGGTTATATTGCCAGCTACAGGCAAAGCCAGACCCAACGAATACCTTCCTTATTATCCAACTCTGTGGTATTTATGAGGGTGTCGCTAAGTCGATGGCCTCTCGTTAAGTAAGTACCACATCAACACTTCCTTTGTTCCCTAGTTACGGTGAAGATGGGCGTGGCCAGGAGTAGTAATCCTCATGTTTTTGTTATTTTTGTTTAAGACTGGAATCAAGGACCACTCCCCTTCTTGATTTCTGATAGCATTCTAGATAAGGATCTCAAAAGTAAAACATGAGTATCACTAGTGTCCAATCTACGAAATACACCGTAACAATGCTAAATCACCCTCACTTCCCTCCAATCATCCGGAACAATGTTGCACTCCAGTAACTAATTGAACAAGCTCAATAAGGGTTCTATCACAAACGCCCGAATGACATTCGCCCGAATGACAAACGCCCAAATAGACCAGACGCCCGAAAAGACCATTCGCCCGAAAAGACCATTCGCCCGAATGGATCATTCGCCCGAATAGACTATATGCCCGAATGAACTCATCAACACTTGTTAAAAAAAAAATTGTGACTTATAAAAAGAAATACTATATTTGATTTCCTACTTTATCTCATATTTTGTTGTACACGTCTATCACATGTATCTAAATATTCGTTTCGTTTATGTGTGAAATAATAAGAAAAATAACGCGGTATGTACTTTCTTTTTCATAAAATTCAAATAATGACTTGATTTCTTTATATACGTATGCATAAAGTCCTTTAAGGTAGCTTCACACCTCGGGTATTTGATCCGCCGATTTTTTCCACAGGGCACAGGGACCATGATAGGAGAGTTAATTTCAAGCCATTTTGCTAAAAATAGTGTTTACTTTTATCCATCGTGCGATTTTATACATCCATTTTTCTGTTGGAATCATATATGACCCCGTGGGCCTGAAAGGGTTAAACAATGTCGCTGAGTTTAAGAATAGTTGTTGATATGAACCTTTCGGTAATAATAGAAGAGACCCTCTCAAAGCCGAATATATGGACAAACCTTAATAAAGATCTGAAAAGCGGATGTTATGCAAAAGTAGCGGGAGCTCATCAGGACATTGTAGATCTTACTATTAAGCCGAAGGCGCTGCTGATACTTATAACATGGCGATCTGGCTTTTCAGCAACTCTTTATTCATTTGAGCACAAAGTAGCATGCATCCCAAAAGTCGCGTGTATGTATATATACTAAAGTAGGGTGCAGTTGTATGAAAAAACGCAAACTTGATCCAATCAAGTAAAATCAAGGTGTTTCTGAATCGCTTTGGGACCCCAATAAACTGTGCAGAAAATGGGGTCGATTGGTTGCGTCCTCGATTTCCGCAACACGTTTGAATTTTATATGTAAATTAATGTGGGAAAATGTTCATTTTAGCTCCTAGCGTTAATATTACTATAGTTAATATTTCATTTTCCGTTACCCGGGAAGTTGATTCCTGGGAAAAATGAAAACCCTATGAAGAACGTAGCAGTTCATTTCGCTTGGCCAATAGCAATACTTCACTTTAAGCCTACAGAGAGTCTGCACATGTTTACTCACCTTCTTTTGCTCACTTCATTCCTCTCCGCCTGGTCTCCAGAGGATCACAATCAAGGAACATTATCACCGGATTTCGTTCGACATTCTCTGGCTATGTGCCCGGTCCACTGTAGTTGTTTGTCTTTCGCAGTGAAGGCTCCTCCAACATCGTTAATTCTCGTGTCGGAAGTGCAATCATTTTTAAATGTATTCTCAGGAAGGCATTCAATTTTTATTAAGAAAAGACTGCATGTTCTCTTTTATATTTTTATATGGTTACCCTGTGGGCAAATATACCAACTATATTTACATTCCGGGTTATGAGTGATATAATAAACACGCTACCGTTTATAAGCATGTTTTGATGACTTTTCTTTTTCTTATATTTTTACAACTTCTAATCCGAACATAAAATAGTAAGTTCATGCTTAAAGGCATTTTGTGTCGATGCTCATGTGAACAATTCCCTGGCACGCAAAAGTACAAACTAATCTTCTAAATACCATTCCAATGTTTAAAATGCTGTTAGCCACAGATTCGACGATGATATCGATCTCCGTTGTGAAAACGATTGTATGAGTCGAAAGAAAAACTTTTTAATGTTGATCGTTTCTTCTCATGCGGTAGTCATTCCTGGTGTTATGGTTTCGTAACGGCTAGCTATATAAAACACAGTAACTGCTATCGTTAGTCAGAGTTTGGAATCGCACCCCAAGTGCTAACCGTCGTATGCTAGCAGAAACGGAACGACCTCTTGTTATTTGCCATCCCACTACCAGAGAGCATCCCCTCGAAGGAAACTTTTATGGACTGGTCCTCCTCCGTGCGATGATGATGATGACGAAGACAGAACGTGCTCGGCATTTTACAACTTTATAGTTTTCACGTATGTTGTCGGTGTGCACTGGCCGTGTACTTCATACTCGCTATCACGCTTGTCACCCGTTAAATTAGGTTATTGTCAAAGAGGGCACAGAAAATGTTCAAACTCGTGACATCCAATACCCATCTAGATTAGAGATTCTGATCAAAAATGGGTATTGGATTCTTCATTTGTCATTGTAGCAAAATTTTGCTTGATTCTCCTGATGTCGATAAACGTAAACGTACTTTGCTCATTTTTTCAAATTTAAACAGGTGAACTTTGCTAATCAACAAGATGAAAATACCTAAGGGAATTTTTTTAATTTTTCGGATTAAACCCTACCCGTAGTCAAGTCACGACAGACAAAGCGCGCATAGGGAGGATAAGTCCGTTTAAAGTGTTTGCATTTGACATCATAGTCGTAGTCGTCGTCGAAACTGTCGTCTCAATCCTCCACTACTGAATTACTAATAGTGGAACTTTTTTTTTTCATCTGAAGCCAAGTCACTTCATGAAAGGCGACACATAATCCGCGGTCCAGTAGCATATTGCAGCCCGTAGATGTTCCACGATATAATTTTCAACCCTCCAAACGATGGACTCGTCTACCAGGGCTTTGCGGCAAAAGTAAAGCGAACATCGGGGTTTTCCGAATCGCAATGTACAAAAGAATTGTTATCAATTTGTTCTACATAAATTTAATTCATTCAATATGGCTAAAAACTTGATTTGTAAATGAGCGGTTCCATATGAAATAACGATTACAAAATTTCTGGCATCGGGCGATCATTTTGTTCAAAAGCTGGCAAATCTTAGGCCAATCTTGAAAAACAGTACTTTTTCGATTTTATGTTTTAAATTTTAAAAATACTTAGAGGCGTTAAAAAATATGGGTTCTTTGGGAAAGTCGGCCTTAAATAAAATTAAGAATCGATTAAGCATATAAAAAATTTTGACAGGAAAGGTCAATTTAATTGGTTGTGTCCGGACATTTTTGAGGTCATTCTCTAGAATCAAACTTTACTAAAAGTATACACAGTGGATATTCCATACAGAGGTATTTCTTTTCTTATTTATCACCAATCTCATCGTTAGTATTAGAGATCACTCAGTTTTCCCCATTTTCCCAGATAGGCACAGAAGAGGGTGTGTTCGTTGTGCGACCAAACCGCATTGCTGATGAGAGTTTTTAAATGCAGTTTGTTTTTGTTTATTTTAGTAATTAATGTTGGTGGCGAAAGTGCACAAACATACAATATTAATATGCTCCTGGTGGCGGATATATGATTCAATTATGTATAGGGCAAAGTTTTGCACTGTCTGTCCTGTATTGAAGGGAAGAACCACCGACCTAATGTTGGTGATATCGTACTTGTCGTAAGTAGGACTACCAAAAGATTCGCGCCATGTAGGTGGTGATAAATTTGATCAAAGTTATATATTTGTTAGGGGAAAAGGTTCGGTTGTGGGCACCCCTTGATTTATTTTGACTTTGAACGGTAATATCTCAGCCGTTTCTCGATGGATTTCCATATATATATTTACCATTCGATTAAGGAAAAGTTAACGCTTCTTTGTAATCTTCTAAAAATACTATTTTTCATCTATTTATTATCGATAATTGATAAAAAAAAACTGCAAACAAGACCATGCTGAGGGTGGCTGGGTTCGATTCCCGGTGCCGGTCTAGACAATTTTCGGTTTGGAAATTGTCTCGACTTCCCTGGGCATAAAAGTATCATCGAATTAGCCTCATGATATATGAATGCAAAAATGGTCGCCTGGCTAAGAAACCTCGCAGTTAATAACTGTGGAAGTGCTTTTGGTGGAAGTGAACACTAAGCTGCGAGGCGGCTCTGTCCCAGTGGGGGATGTAATGCCAATAAGAAGAAGAAGCGAATAAATTAAATGCCAGACGCTTGTGATTCCTCAACTTTCTGCCGTCGCCAAGCGATTACGTTTTTTACATTGAAAAAAAAAATGTATCTTGTATGAAATTGTGTCTCTGAAAAGAACCCAAAAATGCGCATTTCCATTCAATAATAGCAACAATAAAAGATCAGAATCTTGCGAGATAATATTGCTGTCAATTGAGAGCTTAAAGTAGCTCGAAGATTCTCCCTGTCCTGCTCATGCCCATTTGTTGACAAAAAAGAACGAGCAGGACGGGAACAACTTCGAGCTACTTCGAGCTGCTCATTCGACAGCACTAAATTTAGGTTTATATCTCTAATTCGCCTTAGAAGCTACCGCGGGGAACACATTTTCAGCAGCAACCCACACCGCTACTGATGCCATCATAGCCTTTACATTTTCTGTCATTTTGAAGAAAATTATTCACTAATACACACTCTTACGTTTAAAATAGAGGTCCTGAAAGAGAGCTTGAGCGCTTGATTGACTGCTCGTAGTTGCTAATCCATTATGACCAGATCAGCTTTTCTTGCACAGGGAACCAACAGATGTTTGCTTGGGACTATCTCACATCTTCAATGTACAAGTACTGATGATCTCATTTGTTAGGTCATACTGGCGCCTGCCACGCCAGAATGCAAGTCAATGTATGGAAGGTGGAGGAAATGATGATGCAATCACTCGCCCACTGCAAGCCGAATATACCTCTGCACTTGCCACGAGTTCATGCGGAATTTGTTGGAATTTTTGGATTAGGTTCGAGAGGCAGAGGTCCGTCTTGGTTAACGAGCTGCCAAATGTGATAGATAGGAGAAAGCAACTGATGGAATTTCTAATTGGATGATGGAAACGGTATGTAAGTCCATTTCCAATTCTAGCGATTGCTAGAACATGAGAAATATAGAGGAAGATACAAAGTAGGAGAATGGAACGGACCTGGGATTGAACCCACGACCTCCTGCGTATGAGGCAGAAGCAGTAGCCATATAACTACCAAGCCCACTTGTTTAAAATTGAGGTCCTGAAAGAGAACCGATTTACTCTATAAATGCGCTCTTGCAAGACATCTCCTATCAGCAGCCAAACCATGGTACGAGAAAGGTTCACTTGCTGCTGACAACGGCCATCCTTCGTAATGAGTTCTCAGTACGCCGACCACCTCCACCGACGCCGATACTGACACCGCTCTCTGCAGAATGTCGAATAAAATGTATATGTATCCAACAAAGTAAACCCATTAGTCCCGTTTTCATGTTAAGGATCATCCTCAGGAATTTGTTTTGGACCCGTTGGAGTTTGGGGTGATGGTTTTAGCGCTGCTCTCCCAAACCGGTATGCCGTATTCGATCACAGGGAGAATGATTTGCTTGAAGACAGCAAGCTTTTTCTAAGGACAATGACGACCGTCGGTTGATCAAAGGGTACAGTAGTTTCAACAAAACGTTACTACCCTTCGTCACTGTCTTGTCAACCTGTTGCCGGCTTGCTGTCGAGAATCAAGCCAAGGTAGTCGGCCTCATTGGCCCATTCCACAGTCCTGCCATTGAGGATGATTTTACAGTCCTCAGGTGGAACATGTTTATGGGATTTAGAGTGGAAGAAAATGATGACCTGAGTCTTCGCCGCGTTGATACTAATCTTCCTGCTGGTGAGGTACTCTGTCAGGACATCAAGGCCTCGTTGGAGTTTTGCCACTAGCGCTCCGATCACTCTACCGTTGTAGACGATGGAGGTGTCATCTGCGAACAGAGACAAAATGCCCCCTTCTGGTTCTGGCATGTTGGAGGTGAACATATTGAAAAGCAGGGGCCGAGGATACTGCCCTGGGGGACGTCTGTAACGATGTCTTGCGCATTGGAACTCGCTCCGCTGATTGAGACCCGGAATGCCCTTGCCGACAGGTAATTGTTGATTATTTTCACCAGGTAGCTGGAAAGATTGTAGCGTTGTAGTTTGTACACCAGGCCATCATGCCATACATTGTCAAATGCCTTCTCGACATCGAGTAAGGCCATGGCGGATGTTTTTGCGACAAACTTGTTCCGTCTGAGGACGTTGGTAACTCGAGTCAGTTGGTGTACAGTTGACCGACCGCGTCGGAAACCAAACTGTTCCTCGAGCAAGATGTTGAGATTTTCGGCAGACTCAAGTAACTGGTGATGAATAGCTTTTTCGAATAGGTTGGATAATCCTGAGAGAAGGCTGATGGGACGATAACTGTTGGGGGAGAAAGGATCCTTCCCAGGCTTCTGGATGGGGATGACTTTCGCTGACTTCCAGAACGATGGGAAGTAGCTGAGCCGGAGATACTGATTAAAGATCAGCGAGAGGTGCTTAAATAACGGAGCAGTCATGTGTTTGAGCTCGAGATTCAGGATGTTGTCGAAGCCTGGGGCCTTCATGTTCTTCGATGATTTGATATAGGCCGTCAATTCGCCAGCTGAGATCTCCAACTCCTCCTAGAAGTCGTTGGGAATCAAATGGACGTTGTTAACATGCTCGTTGACGGCTGCCTCGTGTGGACTGACGATGCTCTGCCCAAGATTGTGTGAGCTGACGAAGTGACGACCTATTCCAGCGACCTTCTCTGCAGGAGTTATCAAGCGATCCTTAGAGCCATTATTGTCTAGTGGGATCAAAGGTGGAATGGGCCGAGGCTTGGATTTTAGTATTTTGGTCATTTTCAAGAACGGCTTAGCATAATCTGGGAGAGTGCGGATCTTATTCGAGAAGTCATTATTTTTGAGGTGCACCATTCTGGCCTTGATAATTTTTGTGATTCGATTGCAGCGTGCCTAATCTCAGGCAGTCCAGTACGCTGAAACTGCCTGCGAGTGACATTCCGCAATCGAATCAAATCTTTGGTGAGTGTATCGATGTTTAAGGAGTTGCTTACCTGCCGAGCCGTCGGGACATGCTGCTCTCTGGCTACCGAGATTGCCTCTTCGATGGCGCACAGCTGGCGGTCGATGCTTTCCGGCGTCTCCGGACGCACCTCGAAATCGACGGAGTTGTTGACGCACTGCTGGAACCGCTGCCAGTTCACTCGATAGTAGTTTCGCCGTAGCAGCTGGTGCTGAGTGACCGAGGGGCCCACTGCCGCCACCACCGGATAGCGATCCGAGCTGAGCTCCTGGTGGACGACCAGCTGCGAGACGTGATCATTCATGTTCGTTATGTATAGGTCGAGGGTTGCGTGGATACCGGACCGACTCAGCTGAGTGGGGGAATCCGGGCTCAAGATCGTGTAGTGGCCTTCCTCCATATCGTTGCTCCAGATGGTGCCGTTTCAATTGCCGCGACTGTTGCCCCAGCCTTGATGTTTGGCCTTCAAGTCGCCGGCAATGATATACTGGCCTTGCCTCCGCGTCAGCTTGACGATGTCCCTCCGAAGGGCAGCCGATGATCCATCGCCGGCTTTGGCTTGCGTTGGACAATACGCCGCGATGAGCTCAATTGTGCCGACCGAAGTGGTGATTTCGACACCGATGGCCTCGATGACACTGAGCTGGAAGCTTGGAAGCAGACGACAGTTGATGTTGTAGCGAAGAGCGATGGCCACACCGCCTCCCCTGGTCGGCCGGTCGAGTCGCACGATGCGGAAGTCCGGGATGTTGACGTTCACCTCCGGTTTTAAGTGCGTTTCGGTGATGAACGCCACGTCTATTTCCTTCTCCTCAAGGAAATCCTTCAGCTCAATTATTTTGCTCTTTAGCGAGCAAGCGTTCCAGTTGACCAGGCCCACCCTAGCAGCCATTTTCAATGATGAACATGCCAAGAGTGAAGACCTGGTCGAAGCGGGTTTTGCAGCCGCGCAGCCGAGTGGCGAGCTGCGCGAAGATCGGCATCAGTTGCTCCGGAGTGTACAGCGGGGCAGATTCTTCCGGTGGGACGGCTACGTTCTCCGACTGCCGACGACACCCAGGAGGAGGGAGCGGGGGCCATTCGCTTGTGGATGGTGCGGACGATGCTGTAGCTTGGACCGATGCAGCTGCCACTGCCAGTCGCTTGTGCTGGGAGCTGGGATGGCTGGAAAGTTCACCTCGTTGATTACAGGAACACGGTTCTTCTTCGGAATGGTCCTGGTAGAAGCCTTTTTCCGGATTTCCAGGAACTCGGCTCGTTTTGGGCAGCCTTTTGTGGTGGCCCGATGTTTGTCGCCACAGTTGGCGCACTTGGGATCGGCCACTTCCATTTTGTCGCACTCGTCAGTCGGATGGGGTTCACCACACTTGTTCAAGCGCGGGTTCATGCGGCAGTTCCTGGTTACGTTCCCGAAATTGAAGCAGTTGGTGCATTGCGTGACATCGCGGTGCACTGGCCGATATCGCTCCCAGTCAACGACGGTGTAATTTATAACGCCAACCAGCTTTAGGTCCTTCCAGGTAGTGGAGCCGTGCTCCAGATGGATCAGGTAAAGCTGGTCGCGATATCTCCTCGCCTTGTCGTGACGAGCGATCTTGTGCACGGCTACTGGCTTCAGTCCGCAACTTTCAAGCTCTGCTTGGAGCTCTTCCTTCTTCATGTCGTGGAGTCCTCACAGCAAACCCTTGATCGGTTTCGTGCCGGTTTGGTCATGAATGGGGTACTCATACTTGTGGACCTCGAGAAATTCGACGGTCCTTGTCTGCCGGCATCACTTTCACGTCCTCGCTGCGGCAGAGCCAAAAAGTACATTCCAGCTCCTTAACGATCAGTTGGCGAATTTTCGAGCGCAAATCCGGCGGATCGCCCTTCACAAACACCGGTGGGCACTTCTCCTTCCGCTCTTGGTTGCACCTGCGGCAGCTGCGATTGTTGCTTCTTCCTTTTCTTCGGCGGATTTCCGGCGTCATCAAGCGGCAACGGCGAGAACACGTTGCTCTGCAAAAGCTGCTTGGAGGGGTTACCCGCGCCTCCAATAGCAGTGCGCTTAGGCACTTTTCCAGCGACCGCATCGGCCACCGAGTCTCCCATCCGAGTCTGCCGGGTCCGGGAGAAAATAACGCCAACGCCAAAATGTATCTTGTTTGAATTGTGTCTCTGAAAAGAACCCAAATATGAACATTTCCATTCAACAATAGCAACAATAAAAGATCAGAATCTTGCGAGACAATAGTGCTGTCGAATGAGCAGCTCGAAGTAGCTCGGAGTTTTTCCCTGTCCTGCTCATGCCCATTTGTTGACAAAAAAGAACGAGCAGAACGGGAACAACTTCGAGCTACTACGAGCTGCTCATTCGACAGCACTAATTTAGCTTTATATCTCTGATGCACCTTAGAAGCTACCGCGGGGAACCCATTTTCAGCAGCAACCTACACCTCTACTGACGCCATCATAGCGTTTACATTTTCTGTCATTTTGAAGAAAATTATTCACACACTCTTCGGTTTAAAATGGATGTCCTGAACCGATTTACTTTAAATGTGCATTTACAAGACAACTCCTATCAGTAGCCAAATCATGGTAGGGGAGAACGGTCCAAAATGCACCCCTTAAGCTTTTTCGATGTTTTTCCAACCATTTCAACGTATAGGTACAAAATTTACAAACCCAGCTACATTTCACAATGATCTCCCATTCAAAACAATAAGATTTTCATGACTTTCTAATGCATTTTGAAAATATTTTAAAAATTAGCCTGGGGCAAAACGCCCGAATAGTGGTCTAAAATGACTCAATTGCATGTAAAATGATGGTGAACGCATGGTTGTTTGTTTTTTCTTAATGGATTGAACTACAATCTTACACACTTAAAATAAGTAGCCGAATTCGGCAAAATTTTACCGAAATCTCAACAGCAGTACTGTTCGGTAAATAATTTAACTGATTTTCGGTGATTTTGACAGTTGAGCAATGGAAAAGATTACAAAAAAATCTGTAAAATAAATTACCTAACAGTTCTGCTGTTGAGATTTCGGTAAAATTTACCGATTACGGTGAAATGAGTTAAGTGTGTACGGATGTGGTGGAAGAATAGCAAATCGTTAAATTTGAGTGAATATGAAGAGATTTTGTTATTTTTTCCATTGGAGCTCAATGATGGATAACTAATTATGAATTGTAATGGTAATATTCGTTCGATAATGTACTACAACAGATTATATGATTGATTTTATGAGTGAGGCCATTTTGCCCCAGGGGTGCATTTTGGACCGTTCTCCCCTACGAGAAAGGTTCACTTGCTGCTGACAACGGCCATACTTCGGAATGAGTTCTCAGCCGTTCTCTATATAGAGAGATTATAATGCCGATACGACCGCTCACTGCAGAATGTCAAACAAAATGGCGCTTGCAGGCGCAGGAAAACAGCTTTTATGTATCCAACAAAGTAAGCCCATTGGCCCCGTCTTCATTTTTTTAACTTTAAGGGGATACGGGAAGCACGAACAAATCATTTTCATCATTGAATCCTTATTTTTTTTCTACAATAAATATGGTTTTGAAAAAGTATCAGCGGAGCGTGCTTACTCGCAATCGTCATGCTGATTCATTTACATTTAGGGTAACCGGCGGTAATGTTGGCCCTGGATGTAACATTGGCTCATCACGCAAATTAATCAATATTTCAGCGATAATACGTCGATTTGTAGGGAGATATTAACCACTGCTTCTTCAGAAAAGTGTATCAAACACATATCTGCTTCATAACTCTAAATTCATACACTTCTTAAACTATTAAAAGCAATTATCTTGCGTGAAAATCATTTTGACTCGGTTTTTAGCAGCCATGTTTCGTTGACTTATGCAGGCTGGCTGTGCTAGAGTTTTTTATTTGCCCAATAAAAGAGTTTTCTGAATGAACATACCTGCTTTCGCACATCAGATGAATGGATAACAACCACACTATGTCAGCTATCATTTTTATTTCACAATTTCCATTAGTATAGCGACATAATTAACCAAAACTTTTTTGGACAATACTGGGGGCACCCGTAGCCAAATGGTGGCATGCGCTTTCGATTTGTAGCACTACGTTAGAATAGGTGAAACTCTAAAATCAAAACATTCTCACCAATAACCCGTACTGGAGAAAATAACCGAAAGCTGCAGATAGAATATCCGCTTGCGATTAGGTTGCTGAGAATTTTTGTAAAAACAGGTTAATCCACTCAGCGGTTAAGTTTCATTCACAAATTACATAACGCTAAACTCAACAATGGTTCGATGTGGAGTGCCAGAGAGTGACAGACGAGAAGAACGTTGCCAGAAGCCGGATGTTGGTGTCAGGTACCCGATCGAATAGAGATCGGTACATGGAAGCAAGAGCAGCCGAAAAACGAACCCACCGCAGGAAGAAAAAAGAGTACGAAGAACAAGTGATTAGTGAGGCGCAGGAAAAATGGAGCAGAACGATATGCGGAGGTTTTATGAGTCTGTCAATGGCGTGCGGAGAAAGACAGCGCCATCTCCCGTCATGTGCAACGACCAACAAGGGAATTTGCTGACAGATAAAACTGAAGTGGCTGCCAGGTGGAAGCAACACTTCGAGACTTTGTTGAATGGAGGAAGTGACGGTGCATCGGTGAACAGAATAAATATTAGCGACGATGGACAAGCTGTGGAGTCACCTACACTAGATGAGGTTAATGTCAAAGAGCTGAAAAACAATAAGGCTGCGGGGAAGGATCAGCTCCCGGCTGAACTTCTCAAACATGGCAGTGAGCAGCTTTATGAAGTTCTGCACCATATTATGTCGAAAATATGGGAAGACGAGGAAATGCCTGCTAGCTGGTTGGACGGCCTCATTTGCCCTCTCTTTAAGAAAGGGCACAGACTGGAGTGCGCCAATTACCGAGGAATAACCCTCCTTAATGCGGCGTACAAAATTATGTCCCGTATTCTGTTCAACAGATTGAGACCGCTTGAAGAGTCCTTCGTCGGCGAATACCAAGCAGGTTTTCGTGAGGGCCGATCAACGACGGATCAAATGTTTACCCTGAGACAAATCCTTGATAAATTCCGGGAGTACAACTTGCAGACACATCATCTGTTTATTGATTTCAAGGCGGCGTACGATTCAGTGAAACGGAATGAATTATGGCAAATTATGCTTGAACATGGTTTTCCGGCGAAACTGATACGGCTGATTCGTATAACGTTGGACGGATCGAAATCAAGTGTGAGGGTTGCGGATGAAATATCGACGTCATTTGTTACCTTAGATGGATTAAAGCAGGGTGATGCACTCTCGAACCTACTGTTCAATATAGCGCTCGAGGGAGCGATTAGGAGAGCTGGTGTGCAAAGAAGCGGTACCATTATCACAAAATCGCATATGCTCCTGGGATTTGCGGACGATATCGATATTATCGGAATTGATTGCCGTGCCGTGGAAGAGGCTTTTGCGCCTTTTAAGAGGGAGACAGCGAGGAGTGGACTCACGATCAATACCAGCAAAACGAAGTACCTGGTCGCTGGCAATCAACGGGGGTTCATTAGTGGTGGTGGTAGCGAAATAGTGCTGGATGGTGAAAATTTGAAGTGGTAGAAGAATTTGTGTATCTTGGATCATTAGTGACGTGCGATAATGATGTTACCCGCGAGGTGAGAAGGCGTATTGCAGCTGCAAATAGGGATTATTACGGACTTCGTAGCCAGCTGAAGTCCCGTAGTCGCAAACGAAATCAAAACTCGCGCTGTATACTACCCTGATTCTTCCGGTGGCTTTATACGGCCATGAGACATGGACGTTAAAGGAGCCTGATCGGAGAGCTCTCGAGGTGTTTGAGCGTAAGGTGCTGCGAGAATACTCGGCGGTAAACAGGAGAACGGTATCTGGCGGCGTCGCATGAATCACGAATTGTACCAGGTGTATAAAGGGCTGGATATTATTAAGCTTATACAACACGGCAGACTACGGTGGGCTGGTCACGTTGTTCGTATGCCGGAAGAACGACAAGCGAAGATAATATTTAGTAGAGAACCCGGAAGAGGCCACAGGCTTCGTGGAAGGCCGCGTACACGATGGCTTTTTGCAGTTGAAGAGGACCTGAGGGCGCTCAATGTTCAGGGCGACTGGAAGCGATTGGCCCAGGATCGAGTCCAGTGGAGAAGGATACTCCATTCGGCGTAGGTTTATCGAAGAGCTGTAGCCCATCAAGTATCAAGTAAGTAAACTCAACCCACACCAGGCCTCTAGTAATGCTTCATGTATGGTAGGGTTCTGAAATTTATAAAGTCCTTAACGCTCAGACAAGTACCCTCTCACAACCTAAAACGTCATGTAGTTCGTGAACGGGCCCTCATGATGCTATTCTCGAATCACGATATAGGGGCAGTAGGGGCAATATGAGCCATTATCCATGAAATCAAATAATAACATTTAAGTAAACATAACCTTACAAATTGGTCTTCAATTGACTCGATAGCAGCGCACTTAGATAGATTTTATAGCTTGTTGTAGGATAACTGTAATTAATTTTAAGATTATTTCAACTTCTTTTAAGGTGTGTCTGGTCCTAACTTACAGCTCTACGTTCAATATGAATATGTATTTTAGTCACATATAGTTTGTCCAACGTTATGTCTATGCTCTCTTGTATGTTCCTGTTTAGATAATAGTTAAGTCTTATTTATAAGTAAATTCATTAAGCAAATATTAGGTTTACCAGTTCAAATAGAAAAACATAAGTATAAGAGAAACAGTATAATTCAATTGTTAACTTCTTCCAATAAATTCCTAATAATTCGCACTAATCACCACTCATGAAAACGTTTGCCAATCTACTCCTTTTTGACATCTCCTGTATGTCAGCTTGATATGACACTTGAGCTGCCTTAATAATACAAAGGGTCTATGGCTCGACGCAACACCCCACCCCGTAATACCTAATATTCAATTAGTGTTACTTTCCTCTTGTATGTCGAGTAATGCTACTTTTGTTGAAGCCCTTTGAAGCACACCTGTATCTGTCTTAACATCTACTTTCCTAACTTGACCGTCAGTCGCAGCATATGCTTTTACAACTCGTCCACGTAGCCATGCATTTCGAACATTTTCGTCCACAATGATGACCAAGTCGCCAACTTTTAGAGGACGCACCTGAGTAAACCATTTCGTTCTTCGAGCGATGGTCGGCAGGTACGCTTTAATCCACGTCTTCCAAAACTGATCCAAGAGATTGTTAAGGAGTTTCCAATTCAACTTCACCGAAACGGGATTCTCTGTAGGTATTTGGGGAGCATTATTGGCTCCGCTTGAGTCCATTAATAAGAAACTGTTTGGTGTCAACACTTCCTGGTTAGGATCATCAAGTGGAACAAATGTCAATGGGTGTGAATTCACAATCATTTCCGCTTCCATGAGAAAGGTAGTAAATTCTTCGTCGTCGAATTTATCTTGATGACATAACGATTTGAAAGCCTCTTTTACGGAGCGAACCTTTCGCTCCCACACTCCCCCCATGTGGGGAGCTGAAGGAGGGGTAAAATTTCACTTTGTATCGGCATTTGTGAATGTGGAACTAACCGCTCTGTTGATAGTTTTAATCTCTTCCGCCAATTCTCTTGCAGCGCCTCTGAAATTTGTGCCGTTGTCGCTAAAGATTTCTCGCGGTGAGCCTCGTCGCGCTATGAAGCGCCGAATAGCCATCTTACAGGACTCTGTCGACAAGGAATGCACCACCTCCAGATGAACTGCCCTTATCGTGAGGCACGTGAAAAGTGCCATCCACCTTTTGACGTTTGTGTGTCCCCTCTTGACAATCATTGGCCCAAAGTAGTCCAATCCGACGAAAGAAAACGGGCGTACATAAGGTTGCACTCGTGGTTGAGGCAACGCTGCCATTTTCGGATTACGTGGGGCCGCATGGTACACACGACACCATATGCATCGTTTAACCACCTTCCTGACGACAGCTCGCAGCTTTGGTATATAATATCTCTGCCGTAACTCGTTTACTACGATCTCTACATTGGCATGTCCGAATCGTTGGTGATAGTGCAACACTAGCAAATCTGTTACGTGGCTCTGCTTTGGCAAAACAATAGGATTCCGAAAGTTGAAAGCATAGTATGCCGCTTCAGGATCGATACGGCTGCTCATTCGGAGTATTCCATCGTTGTCGATGAAAAGGGACAGTTTAGATAAAGAGCTGGATTTTCCTAAATGAACTCGCTTATTCACTGATAAAGTTGCATTCCTCTTCAAAGTGGCAATCTCATCCGAAAATTCTTGCGCCTGAACCATTTTCCACATACTGTTTTCAGCCGCTTGATAGTCATCTTGAGTCAATAATACCTTGCCTTCAGTTGTTGGTGTTCTTGATTTGAGTGCACAACATCGCCGAAAATGATGAAGATATGCTAATCTCTTCTGCAACACTTTCAATTGAGAGAACGCTGAAAAATCCAGTATTACATCCAGGGGTATCTCATGATGCATGTTGACTGCCTTAAGCTCCTCAGGTGGATCTATCATGCTTGGTTGTTTGATGGCCCATTCGGTTTCTGGTTGCAGAAGAAATTCGGGTCCACAGTACCACTCACTGTCCGAATCGAAGTCAGGTCCATTGCTCCATTTTGTTGTCTTGTCGGCAATATTCCTTTTTGTAGCAATCCAGTACCATTCATTTAATTCGCTTTCTGTGAGTATTTCAGAGACCCGCAGCGCCACATATTGCCGATACTTCCGCGGATCGGCCCGTAGCCAAGATAAAACGGTCGTTGAATCGGTCCAAAGGAAGCGTTTCGTGATTTGCAGCGAGTGGTTTTGTTCAATTGTCTTCATGAGTCGAACACCGACCACACCAGCATTTAATTCACATCGTGGTACAGACAGTGGTTTTAAGGGTGTTACTTTTGTCTTCGCTGCTACTATAGCGCATCTCGGGATTCCTTGATCAACGATGCGGAAATAGGCAACAGCTCCATATGCCTGATCACCTGCGTCCACAAATACATGAAGTTGCAACGAATCATAGCTGGATGGAATATAATTTGGAAAATAACAACGAGGAATTGTTACGTTTTTTAGTTGTGGTGTTAATGAAACCCATCGTTGCCAGTTCAAATAATCCTTATTGGTGATAGGCTCATCCCATTTCACATTTGAACGCCAAATATCTTGAAGGAGCACTCGCCCATGGACAGTGTAGTTTGAAATAATTCCGAGTGGGTCAAAAAAGCTCATAACTACCCTTAGGACCTGTCGTTTGGTGGGTACGATTTGACCGGATAGAAGAGGAATAAGGTCTTCTCGGAACTGAGCTGAAAACACAAATGTGTCACTTTCGGTCGTCCAAGACATTCCCAGAACCCGTTCCATAGGTGTGGATTTCTCTGCAGAAAAATTTCTGACCATTTGCGGATGTGTTTTCTCCCCAATTCGCTGCAAAATTTCCAGGGAATTTGACTGCCAATTCCTGAGTTCAAATCCAGCTTTAAGGTTCATCGCCCGAACATTCAGTGACAATTGAACGGCCTCGTCGATAGTATCACGGCTGTTTAAGAAGTCATCAACATACGTATTATTAACTATAGCATCCGCTGCTTCAGGACAGCTGTTTCTGTGCTCAGATGCGTTTAAATTTTTCACATATTGTGCCGAACATGGTGAACAGCACGCCCCAAATGTTGCTACATCTAGTACATATACTGTCGCTGGTTGAAGAGGATTTTGGCGATACAAAAACCGTTGAACTTGTCGATCGTCTTGCTTGATGATGAGCTGATGGAACATCTGACGAATATCGGCGGACACAGCATACTGCCGTTGACGGAACTGACATAGAACGGCTAAAAGAGGTGTCAGTAAATCAGGCCCGGGTAACAGGAGCGAATTCAAGGAAATTCCGTTCACTGCAGCGGCCGCATCCCATACCACGCGAATTTTGTTAGGTTTACGAGGATTTCGAACTACGCCTAATGGTAAGTACCAGGTACGCTTTGAATGTGTCTTCTCAAGCTCCCTTTCCGTCGCTATATGCGCATAACCTAGCTACAAATATTCAGCAATTAGATCATCAACTTGCTTCTTCAACTCTGGTTCCTTCTGCAGCTTCCTTTCTAGGCATAGCAGACGCTTTTTGGCCATATGATAGTTGTCCGGCATTTCGATGTCGTCACTGCTCCAAAGTAAGCCAGTTTCAAATTTGCCTGATGGTGTGCGTCGGGTTGTCTCCTGCAAAATTCGTCTGGCACGCGTATCCTCCGCTGACTCTAATACTGGTCCATTCACCCCTAGATTGTCCATCGTGAAGTATCTTTTAACTAGTTCGTGTAGATTATCGTCTTGCGAGCAGCCACATGAATGAATCATGAGATTGACGGGTTTATTGATGCTTTGAGCACCGCCAAATATGGTCCACCCGAGTCGCGTCTTGGTGGCCACAGGTTCTCCTGTTCGCCTCTCTCGACGGGCCAGCGTCAGAATCAAATTGGCGTTATTCGCCCCAATGAGAATTCGTGGAACGGCATCGCGGTAACTTCGGATTGGTAAGCCTTGTAGATATGGGAATTGGCTGGACAGTTGCTTGAAATCCACACTCTGACGAGGAAGGTCCAATTTTTTCACGGTGCGTACGTCGAACATATTGTACTGAGGTCCTCCTGTCATACTCGAAATACTCAAGCTGACCCGCTGCGAAGAAGCTTCTTTCCTGGTCACATTCCCGGTCCATTGTAGACATAAAGGAATATTATCACCAACGAGGCCTAGTTCGTCAGCCAAATCTTCTTCCAACAACGTATGGCTCGATCCGTCATCTAAAAATACGTAGGTTTTAATCGTTTTCCCAGCCCCATACAGTGTTGCTGGGAGTATTTTAAACAACGTTGATCCAAGAGATGAATGATGAGTGGAAACCAGAGCTGACGGTTCCGTTGCACATTTTATGTTGTCTGCATGTAACATCCTATGATGCATCTCAGTACATCCGTCCAATCCGCAAGGCTGCTTTGTTCGGCAAGGCCATTTCCCATGACCGACCAAACACCGTCTACACAGTTTTCGTTCATCCACAAGAGCACATCTTTCTGAGACTGATGAACACTTGAACCGATGACAATCACGTAGCTTGTGCCCCATCCGATCGCACATTGCACATGGTTTGGCGTCTACACTTGGAGGATGCGTTGTATCCAATACTGAAGGTTCTTCCGAATTATGAGCGTTGATGAAACTTGGCCTGTCTTTTCTCCTTGGCTGCATTTCTTCTACCTGGTGCATTTCCGTCGGCAGCGATACTTGACACGCGGCTGATCTCATCGTAGATACAAAGTTGCTAAATGCCTTTAGCGAAATATCTCCACTTGATCGAGAATGCAATCCCCAATCCAGTCTCAAATTAGGTGGAAGTTTGTATACTAACTCCGAAAGCAACATCGGGTTTGATAGATGTGCCTGTAAGCCAGCCGCTTCGATGTATGTAACAAGATTACTGACCTCGCGTCCGAAGGTGATGAGTGTGTCCAGTTTATTGATGTTGGGATGGGGCGCACTTCTTACTTTCGTCAATAAACGGTGTACCAGCTGATCTGGCCGGCCGCATTCGTCTCTTAAGGTCCCAATTATATTTGGTACGGCAGCCGGCAACGTAAGGATGCTTTGTACTTTTTCTCGAGCGCTTCTAATGAGGGCTTTCTGAAGCCTAGCCAAATTCTCATCAGGCTGTATGCCGCATAATTGAGTTGTCGTCTCGAAAGCTTGCAGAAACATTGGCCATTCCAAGGGGTCACCAGAAAAGCAGCAAGCTGCTGAGGACTGATTGTAGCTACCGTTTCCAATGGTGAAGCTATTTGTACTGACGGATTTTGTTGACCAACATGTTGTGATTCCATTCGTTGTAACAAACTCGACCGATCCCTTTCCTGCTGGTATTGGTTCACCTCTCCATTAGTATGGTCGGCAAATCGTTGACCACAACATATGTCTTGATGATTGGTATGATTTGAATGTCGTGATGGTGCAAGTGATCGGTGGTCACTCATATGTCCATTGCACTCTCTCGACGTAAAATGTGTATGTACTGGAAGAGAGTTTGCATTTCGTTGTGGGGAATAATGCTCACAATTAGTAGCACGTTGTCGTCTGGGCGCAGGTTGGGGAATACTACGATGGTTCTGCATCTCGCCTTGTTCGTAGCAGTGACGTGGTGTTATTACGGGTGACACCGGTTCTTGTTGACGTTCCATACGAATAGATCGACTCGATTCAGATAACCTCCGAGACGCATTAGTATGTGGTTCCATGTGCATATGTTGGTCGTTAGATGCCGCGGGTTCTAGTATGCCGATCGTTGTCGGTAGTACCAACGGGAATGTTTGACTAACGGACGAATGTGTTGGAAACCGATACTGCATATTTCGGATAGAATGATTCGATGATGTATGTTGTCTATTTACCGAGTGCTCGTGTATCGACCTTCGTACAGAATCCTGTGGTAGTTGCTTTTCGCGCGCGCGATCGTCAAGTCCATTATCTTGTGTGGCGAGTCCCTCGGATCTCCGGTGAAATATAGGTAGTTCTGCGGTCGACGTGAATATTGGAGTGGATTGAAGAGTATGCGGAACTGTTTTAGGAATAGCTCCAGTTCGCGGGGTGATTACTGGTTTGGACAATGTTTCAGTTAACGATAGGCCGCCTACGGCTTCCTCTAACGACTGGTTTTGATCTGCTACCCATTCATGCAATGATTTGCGACGGCTGTCGGAGACGTCCGAATATTTACTGCTGACTGTATCAGCTGTTTCTCCTCGATTTCAATCTCGAGCTGATGCTTTTGGATAAGGTAAGCGCGTTCTCTTTCTGCATTTTTTATTTGGATATGATCCTCAAGTGCTTTTGCTTCGGCAAGCTGCCGTAGACGAAGACGAGCGTTAGAGCTTGTCGATTTGAATGACCTCAGTGATTTCCGGCATTCGGTGCAGTTAAGGCAGATCCATGATCTCTCACTTATTGAGGCTTTCACACCAGCACAGTTGAAGTGCCACCAGTTGTTACACTGATCGCATGCCACCATATTATCCACATGAATGGGACGATCGCATCCTTTACAGCCCTGTGGGGATCCCGATACGGATGTCTTGGTATCTTTCCCGCTCATCTTATGCGCCACAATTTTCGAGTTTGTTAAAAACTTCTCGTAGTTGGGATTTACCAAGCAACTCGACTGAAATATATTTATCCATGAAATCAAATAATAACATTTAAGTAAACATAACCTTACAAATTGGTCTTCAATTGACTCGATAGCAGCGCACTTAGATAGATTTTATAGCTTGTTGTAGGATAACTGTAATTAATTTTAAGATTATTTCAACTTCTTTTAAGGTGTGTCTGGTCCTAACTTACAGCTCTACGTTCAATATGAATATGTATTTTAGTCACATATAGTTTGTCCAACGTTATGTCTATGCTCTCTTGTATGTTCCTGTTTAGATAATAGTTAAGTCTTATTTATAAGTAAATTCATTAAGCAAATATTAGGTTTACCAGTTCAAATAGAAAAACATAAGTATAAAGAGAAACAGTATAATTCAATTGTTAACTTCTTCCAATAAATTCCTAATAATTCGCACTAATCACCACTCATGAAAACGTTTGCCAATCTACTCCTTTTTGACATCTCCCGTATGTCAGCTTGATATGACACGTGAGCTGCCTTAATAATACAAAGGGTCTATCGCTCGACGCAACACTCATTTTGAGCTTATTGACAAGTTTTATCATGTAAAAGTTATATGATCTTTAAGAGAATGCTCCACATATGCCTCAACGTGAAAACCGCATTAAAATTCAATTCGAACATGAAAATACACTTGAAAATGTAAATTTTGGCTGCAAAGGCAAAATTATTATAAGATTTGAAGTTTATAAATAAGGTTTTGCCACAAAGCTAATTAAAATATAGGTCAAAAATGCAGCACAATCAAAATATATATTATAATTGAATATTGTACACACATGTTTGTTTTGATACAAATATGAATTTATTATAAAACTTTTGTTTCCCAAAACCACTATCTATGGGGCAATATGGGCATACCTGAACAAAGCAAGATATTAGGCCTTAATATGCGAATAAGTTCAAATTTCAGTTGCCGAATACAAGAATATTATCATCTATGTTAAATTCATTATGGATAAATTACAACACTGCATTACTGCGATAAGAACAGAAAAAAAAACTATTGACCAATTGAAATGTGTCTTTGCAAACGGTGAAGAGTGGCTAATCGGTTCGGTCCGCTGTTGTGCGGTTTATTAATTTTATTTGGTATGGAATACTCTAAACTGTTGTAGGCATATCATATTCTTCCATATTACGACACTTTTCTCTCCAAAAAAAAAACGTTTTGGATGGGTGGCCCATACTGCCCACATGGTGGCTCATATAGCCCCGTATAGTGGGGAACACATATTGAAATCAATACATTTTCAAAATTGTATTCCAACAATTTCCAAACGCATTTTTCATCATTCATCGACGTAATATGAAAGGTAACACTCCCTAGCAGAGGTCAACTACATTTGAATGGCGGTTTTTTTTAGCTTTTCAGCGCTTTTTGGAACGATTTCCTTAGGTGGCCCATATTGCCCCGATCACCCCTAATCGCTTTCATTTGCAGAACATACCAAAAATAATTGCCTACCTTACGGCCCCCAAACACGATTCAAGCATCAACATTTCGTGGTTCGATACACCATTTTCTTCATAATTTTGCAAATAAAATGATTCAGTTTTATCATATTTCGCTCGAATCCTATAAACATTCTCATTTAATATTCGAAAGATAAATGGATCGTATGTTTCATTAGATAAACTTTCAACGTCATTTCATGTGAATAGGTAATTTCAAGTCAAATTACTTGACAAATACCTTCATCATAATTTAGATCTATTATTGATTGCAAAAAGTATTTTGATCTGTAAAATGATACCGAAAAAGTATTCTTTTAACTCGGGAAGTTGAAACACGTGAGAGTTTTGAGAGGATTCGCAACAGCTGATCGATATAGAGAGGAGTGGAATCAAACGCACGTACCAATCATGAAACTTCAATGCAGGCAGAGTTAAAAACAAGCATCCAATAATTGTATTTATGAATAATTCTGTAATAATATCAGGTAGTTGGAACAGTTTATGCATAGTACAAAGCAAGGAATTTCCTAGAATAAGTTTTACAATTGGCTTTCTTCAGTAGTGCGTTATGTATCATCCCCACCTAAAGCATTGTGTACGTTTTGAAAAAACTCAAAGGTGCAGCCAATCGGGTTGTACGCAAAGGTGACGTTGAACTACGTGGCCGTACTGGTAGGTTTTGTGATTGTCTGTTGAGATTGAGTGAGCATTAAAGTAAAAGTCGTTCGATAATTGTATCTCGATTCGAAGCATTGATAAATGCTACTTTGAACTTATTTTCCTTATTCTAATAGATTACTAAGTTGAAAAGTAGGCCAAGTTCCAGTTGGAATGTAGTGCTATGGTAGAAGAAGCTTGCGATGCACTTACTAGTTTGACTGATTCACCAAAACCGATTGCTAAACTGTTAGCAAGTGTACAGTAGTGAATAATCATTCATAAATATTGTAACACACTGGAGTCAGCTTTTACGCGGAGGATATGGGCCGCGTAAATTAAAACAATGTAAAAAACCGCATAAATTCCAAAATATATCTAAATGAATCATGATAATCCCGAAATTTTAGTGAAAAAAAATTGCATAAAAAGCGATTCGTGTAAAAACAAAACGCGTAAAAAACGACAGTGTACATCGGGAATGAAGCGTTGACTCTTCCTTGATCGGATGGTCCAAGAAAATTGAAAATCCATCGAGAAACGGCTGAGATATTAACGATCAAAGTCTATCATATTTATCATATTATCACGTTTTTCGATTTTTTGCAATCGTAAAGTGTACCCCAATATAGAAAAGACAGACGTAGTTCTACGTCAAAAAGTTTCTTTGAGACTTCTACGTCAAAAAGTTTCTTTGAGAGTATCGCGAGCGAGAGCAACACAACTGCCATGGTTTCAACTAGCAGTAAATCTCAAAATTATGCGGCAGCCAATAATTGACGTATGCAATTTGTTTGAAGGCACAACATGAGGGCTAGAACATGTAGCCTTTTTGCAATTGGAGTTTTTAATACAGATTTCATTTTCTAAATTTCTTCATTTGCAAATATGGTAAATATTTGGGAAACAAATGATTCATATAATAGAATTTTCGATAGCATGTCCTTGGTAAGCGTGCTATTGGGGAAATCTAAAACGCAATATCACAATCAGTGTGGTAGTATTTTACATGCAACCAATTAGAATTCACGCTCAAAAAGATAGGGTCGGTGTACCAATTGTCGCCATACATAAGAACAACTATTTTTTAAATAATAAGTAAAAGGCATGTGGGTGGACTTTATATATCAAACGAAAGGTTTTACTTCCTGTTCCTTAGAACAGCTGTTAAAACCACAATAAAATTTGTTATTATCTTCAAAATTGATTAATCCATAATGGAACGTACACACGGTCAAGCAGTTTGACCAACATTGACTCCACCTCTCGTTTATTCAAACATCCATCAAGTTTTATCAACAGCGACACGAACAATCAATTTATTCGACCAACAATATCACACACGAACGACCGAAGCGCCAACTTGAGCACCAACCATCAAAAATATATGGCGGTTTGTGCAACTTCACTACAAATGCTCAAACATGTTCGGCGAACCTTGACTCCACCCCCGACAACTCAAACCAAAATCAAACCGTTTTAATTTTTCCAACCGAGCCGCCAACTGTCAAATTGTTGTTCGAACAACTTCACACACGTTCAAACAAAGCAGCAACCGAAGCGTTTTCTTGGGGGAGGAGTCAATGTTCGTCGAACTGCTTGACTGGTGTGTACGTTGCATAATAGGAACGCATGCACCAGTTGTGGCACTATTCTTAATTTTGGTTCCTTATTTGGCAAATCCCATTGTTTTCTTATGGGACTGGCCAAATTAGCCACTAGTGCCACAACTCAATTTTTAAAATTATGCTTTGCTTGGTTTGGAGGAAATCAAAGGTGTTATCGTGTCATATGAATATGCTTTATCGATATGAACTTGGTTTGCGGTGATTTGATTGGTCATTTGGCATATAAAGCACTAGTGCGACAACTGGTACACCTAGCCTAATTTGATTTTCTCTATTTGTTTGCATGCTGTCTTTATTCAACGCAAGCAAAATGACTGATACTATAAACAGCAACCCATCTTTATCTTTCGTATGTTCGAAATCGACAATCACTCGTCCCAAGTGGGCTAAAAAATTATCCACCTGATAGGGACAAGGATGCCGACATTTTGTCCATCTTCTCGAGACTTTCGCTGGTTTTTATGAGATATTGCGGACATTCATCGTCGTTTATTGCTATTTGGCGTCAAAACCAAATGTAAGCATGGTGGAATAATTCTGGTTGGAAATGCAACATATGAAGATTTATAACGATAGGGTAAATCACTACTTGGGCCTATGGACCCGGTTCCCGGCTCACTACACAGAAAACTAATGATTTATACTGTTTGGAAGCCGTAGGTTTATGATTGATAATTTTTAAAAAGTCTCCCATTTATTTTTCACAATATTCAATATCTTTCAATCACTTGTTTAACTCCTAATTGATCCAATTGTTGAAAATAAAAATGTTGATTTCAAAATCTCACTCTCCGATGCCACACCACTGAGCCGGAGTGATTCTTTCCACTTTTACAAAACGGTATCATCAAATAAACACCTACCTGAAAATCGTCCTAGTGCTCGTTACAATCATTGCTTTAAGCTTTCAATCACCACACCATAATGCTCCACACACGCACTTCAATCTAATCACTAGAACTTATTTAAACATAATTAGAATACATTTAAAAATGTATTCTCAAATCGAACAAAAATCACCTCGGCCCAAAACTTCTAGCCGCACCGTGCTGCCAAAAGGCCAGGAGAATGAAAATGATCCTTCATCGTTGATAGGAAAACTGTTTAATATATTGACGCTATCATGTTATTTATAATTTTCTCGATTTCAAAAGGTGAAAAATATTGTTTTTAAGTATTTGGAAAAAATTGGATGAGTAAATATATCTTCTCAACCAAATAAAAATGATTATGAATGATACCATCTGGCATCTTGTTGTCGTGGAACGTGCATATTTTTGTTTACGTCGCATTTTCTACCGTCCTGAGAGAGAATGAGAGAAATGTTGAGAGATTGAGTGAAATTTTGCTTAGGCCGGGAACTGGTTTTTGTGATATGCCGAATGGAAATCGCTATGACTGAAATGAGTGCTGCACCTCGTTAATTTAAATCAAATAAAAGCTTTCTTGAACGATATTTAGCACGAATAGCTATTTTTTAAGCAGAAGTGAACCCCAATGCAGTATTATACAGCCCACAAAATTCAGGAAAAGTTGCTTCCTGTCATAAATATCAATTGAATAATGCAGTCGTACGCATGTTAGGCCGGGAATGGGGTAAGAAACCCTATATGTGCTCAACCGTAGCATAATGAGCCAAGGTTTGAGCCGTCACCCCTACATCAAACAGCTGAAAACTGAAATACGCCGCTCTAAAGTTACGAGGTGAGAATGCTGGAAAGAAACAAAAGATAGGAAAAATAACACGGTGTGTAGTGCTTCCCCGAGTCACCTTAAATTCATTTATTTTAAATTTTTGTTTTACACAGTATTTTTACATTTCAAGTTTAATACGTCCTGGCACTTCATCTTAGGTTATAAGTATTTCTTTTGGTTTTTTTTAATGTTGTTTTTATAATCAAATTTAACTTCTATTTCTACATTTTAACCTTAAGAAGGCATCGATTTGTTTGTAAAATGTGATAACCTATCTACTATCTAAACCAGCGGTTCTCAACCCTTTTTCGGCTGGGATCGACGGTTACTTAACAGTTGCGTCCATATGTACTTCCGCAATCAGTTGAGTAGATGGCAGTAGCGAGTCAACGTATATCATTTCAAAAGTTTACACATGATTTTCAATAAAATTTGTTCTAGCTTAAATATCTGTTATCTGTGACTGTACTAACAGAATATATTTTATTAGGTCTCGACTTACGAACCGCTTTCGAGAAGCTATAATTACAAATATCAATCATAACCATAAGCGAAGGACCCTTTTTCGCCTAGTGTTCAAATTGAATTCCTGTAATTATTAAAATTCCTCTAGCGACGGCGATCCGTTTAACCTATTATCCCTTGCTGTAATGATAATTTTCTCCCCACTCTTCTCGAAACCATCTCCCATCAGAGACAAAACCCCATTTACAATTTTCCTAAATTAATTAAAACTTTAAATTGAAATACTTTTCCGCACCTTTGCTTACCATTGTGGATGTTGTATACCCGCCGGCTACACGTGATTGCCATTGGTATTTCCGCACAATACAGGAGAAGAACGACGACATTACAAGTCGTCTCCTCTTTTTCAATAGAGGGGCTGCAGGTTAGGTATACAGTGTCCTACCTGCCTATCCGTTGGCGATGGTTCTGTGCTATTGGTCCATAAATCTTTCCCCGAGATAGAGTCGGCCCATATGAGTGTACAGTTTACGTTTATTTTTTTTCATCGCGTACGACATGATGGGAACTGCGGTGAGACCCACATTTGTATGCAGCGTAGAGTACATCCGTTTCAGCAACGGGTCTCTACCGTAAAACATCGGTGTCCCGGACAGTTAACAGCTTTATTGAGATGGACGCTTACGCGAATGGAGGAATGTTGGAGCTGGGGGTAGTGTGGACAGGAATGGGAAGTAAAGCCGAATAAATTCGGCCTCTTTTTTGTGCTCCATGTGTTGGAAGTCCTCTACGGCAATTATCTTCTGACACCCGAGGTTGGTTCGTTTCCATGTCCGTTCTTGTGTTAAGTGCAAATTGCGAAGGCTGGTGCCGCGGTTTGTTTCCAGCATGATACCCGCATCAAGGTAGACCGCAAATATGTCCGTTTCCACGCTTTCACATACCAATAGAGAGGCGGGTATCGCATTCCTACACTTGCAACTCACTGCCGCAATGGTGAACAGAACAGTGAACATACGGCTCGTCGCTTTGCATACATTAAACGCCTGCATGTAGATGATGGCGCCTACAACTGCTCCACCGACCGGGAAGAACTACGACCAAGTCAAGGAGGGTCCCACCACGCCAAAGTCGTAGCAGAAAAAGTGATTTCCTGTTTTCGACAATGAAAAATGTGCGGAAGGATGCTTTTTACCTCACCACAGTGTCATGATGGCGGAACAGACGATGGTGCTCACATGTAATACGGAAACGGTGAAGGACTACCGCTTTACAAGGATCGAAAGTAAGGAAGCTTAATGGCTGCATACGCATATTTGCAAAGTTTCAAGCGGCCGCTTTTTTAGAATCAAACAACGCTATAGGGCAATAAACCATGAATTATTCAACTACATGTTTGTTTGACCTAGCCTTGAATCAAATTAATGAACGGAAAGAATGTAATGTGCACACTTCCAGACCCATTTGATCAATGTAAAGTAGGGGAATGGTTGTCGTAAAAATTAAAATAAATATCTGTCTGTCTGACCCTTATAGACTTGGAATTACCGAACCGATCGGCGTAAAAATTTGTATTCAGAGGATTTTAGGGCCGATAATTAATCAAGCGAGTTGAATCAAATCTGGCATGTGGAGGTTATGGAAAGAAAGGTGGTTCGAAACCCCCCTGTGGTGGCCCCATACAAATGAAACATAAACTTCTGCATAAATTAAGAACTAATCAGAAAATAAATCAATTTTAAGCGAAACGAAGTTCGTCGCCTTATAAGTAGGAGGTCCAGGCCTGGTAGCGGGTCACTTTTAAGTGACTTGGTCACTTTTTTCGGGTCAGTCACTAAAAAGTCTCTTTATTCGACTTCAAGTCACTAAATTCACTTTTTCTCGGAAGAAGTCACTATTTTCAACTATTTTGAAACTATTGACTAGGTTTCGTTATCAGAGCATGGTCGCGGAATGAAAAAATTTGAAGCTTTATCCATCGGAAGAGGCTTTATTCATGACGGACATAAAATGACGGATTTAGAAAAATATGTCCACTTAGTAATTTTTGGCCCGAAAGCTGTTCGCAAATTCTTAGTGACTTCAAATTCACTCTGAATCTCGGTGTTGTTATTAGATTTTTAACAGCGATTAATTGAAGGGGTTTAGTGTCACAGTGATGCAATTGTGTATATAGTGATGCAAGCAGGATGGGCACAGGGGATTGAAAATCTAAATATATTCACAAGGCTAATAGCAGACCCTGCTTATTTTAAAACCTCTTTCTAAAACTCTACAACACCTTATCAATTGAGTATTCAGATTCACCTTTTCAAAGTTTGATATTTTCATCTCAATCCTACAAAATTGTAGGTACATATCCTGTTGTTTCGGGGAAACATTGTAAAACAGTGAAACACTTTCGAATTATGGTGATCCATGAAACACCTTCATGATGCCTTGTCTTTGACGTATCATTAACACTGAATCATAAAGTTTCAATATATTTTAAACTGCTTTGTTTTAAAAAGGTGTTTTATGATGCCTATATTTACTTGGGGCAAACGAGCAAAGACCAAAAATTATATCAAAAATGTTCTGAATTTATTTAGGAAAGGGTTACACATTTCTTGCAGGATGAGATCTAAATAGGTGTAGAGTGGAAAGGATGCAAAAAAAAATACAGGCATACCTCGATAGTACGTACCCTCGATAGTGCGTACCCTCGATTGTACGTACATTTTACCTCGATTACGATTTTAGTAAAAATTTGAATATGCTTTGATCATAGCACATGCCGGGGTCCTTCATATGTTATGTAATAATTTCACAACTGATTTAAACACCATCGTAAGCTTGTAAGGAATTTAGTAGCAAAACTTTAAAAAAGCAGCGTGTCATAAATGTTTGCCAGTCTTACGTAACACATATCATACTATCATTTTAAACAATTGAAGAAACATCTGAAACAGTTGAGCGATTCGGAACGCGTCCAAGCCCTCATAAAGCAGAATATCAGCAAGAGGAATTCTTTTGTCTTGGACGCGTTCGCACACGCACTCGTGTAAGTATGTCATCAGCATAAGAGTGTTAGCAGCAATAAATGAAATTTTATGGGTATGATTGTCTTAGAAAGCAGATTAGTTATCCACTTAATTGAACAATTATTATGTTTATGAATTATTTTATCTATCAAGGAAATTAGTTTCAGTTCTAGAACCCTTCCCCATGCATTAGTTCACCTGATAGACCAGAAAATATTTCCCCGAAGAGTAAATTAATTTCATCATGGAATGGTGATTTATAAAATAGAATTTTCGGCAAGATATTTTACTGTTTCATTAAGGTGAAGGTGGGTTGAGTACCAAAACAAGGCTTTAAAAGTATTGGTACAATAAAACTGTCATATACTGTAGTAGTATTGGTGTCGTATTTATAAAAAACAAAGAATATTAGTAGGTGGTTCAAAATGACCCAGCACCACCACGCTCAAAAGATATTTTAGTTACTAGATAAAGATTGTCGCTTCGGTTCCCTTTGTTCTGCTGTCCGAAACATGTGTGGCACATACCTGTCAAATCGTATGGATTTTCCTTCTTTGACATTTAGCTCCCCTATCCTCGCCAGCAAAAGATGTTCCGGACAGCGACGACAGCGACAATCTTTATCTAGTAACTAAAATATCTTTTCCACGCTCACTCGATTCCGTCCCATGCTCCGAGTGTCCTCCAAAAACTGGTTTGAACTAAAACTGTTTGAGCGCAAGCCGGTTCAAGTTTGTTTGAAAACTAGTATGGAACCCTAAACCTTTTTTTACACTGGCTACAGTGCCTCCCCTCCAAACGCTGGCGAAAACAGAACCCACATAGCTGAAACAGTGGCGTAGCCAAAAAATTGGTTTGGGGGGGGTTTTCTGAACAATTTTTTTTTCGAAAAAAAAATTTTCTTCCAAAATTTTTGTCTTTGGGGGGGGTTTTATACCCAAAACCACCCCCGTGGCTACGCCACTGGCTGAAAGCAACATTCCTGAAACTTCACTGAACGAAAACCGCACCGCAGGAAAGATCAATTGATTACGTAACGCAAAAATAGCATTTTATACCCCACTCACCCCCACGTCACACTTTTTGTATGAAGCATTTGCCCCTTGTGCGATTGTGTAGACTAGACTAGACTAGAAGTATCTGCCCTGGTGCGATAGATATCACAGACAAATTCTGGGTATTTTGTAGAATTGCACGTTTCACCGATGCCGTCTGAGAAGCCTAATGATCATGCTAAAGATTCGCAACCTCGCTTAAAATCGACTCCCAACTATTGGAACGACCATTCAATATGCATTGTCTATGGAGTTGAAGCTCTTGAATATTTTATCCAGTCATATGGTCTCCCCCCTCGCCATCGCCCAATGACGGAGTGCGAGAATCAGAATAATGTTAAATTCAACCTCGCCATATCAACTGTCATACAAACCTGAAACGACCTGTGCACGGTAAGCCTCTAATCAAACCAGCCCAAACCATCGGATAACACCCAAATTATTAATCATAATCGACTGAGCGTGGCGGAGCAAAATTATTTTTTGAACCACCCTGTTTATTAGTTTGCTGCTGCCGGTGCCGTTGTTTACATTCGCTCCGCGATCAGTTTTTAATCGTTTTTTGCGGGCAAAAATAGCAGTTTATATTCAATTTTCGGTTTAAACAAGTGACTGATTCCGAAAATTGATGTTTAATTTACATTCCATCAACATTTCGGGGTGTTCATGTGCGGAGAAGTGAGTAAAAACTTGATATTTTCAGTGCCCTTTGAGAAGAAGTGAAGTGCAGTGATAAATCCACCAAATCGCGAAAGGCTAATAAATTGGCACGAAACTGCTGATATATGATATTTTTCGAGCCGAAATACATAGGACTCTTTGGATAAACATGTTCATTATCACGGGAAGTGAATAAATATGCTGTGAACAGGTTAGTAATTCGAATATTAAACTTTTGTTCGCTGCCGTTCGAAGCATTCGAATGCTGGTGGGAGAGGGGTGCGGGAGGTGTGGGGTTGACCCGTGGAAGGTCCGGTGCCATCTTGACTGCCATCGTGGTACTCTTCCAACTATGTCCTTAAGTTTACATTAAGTTTAGTTCCACTTGTCGGTAACAATTTTTATTTTCTTGAGAAACAAATTAGCAGCGTTACTAAAATGAGGAAAATTGTTGGTGGAAAATTTCCTCTAAGACGTCTTACTTAGAATTCCGAAGAAGTTTATAATGGAACAGTAGTTTCTCCCTAGGGTTCTCCCTGGGATACCTTGGTAGTTTGGCTGAAAATTCCATACATGATTTAACTTGATATTCTACCTAGACCTGTGCGCCGATTGAAATTTTATCGACCGCGAGGCGTGATAGATCATTTTCAGCCAGTGCCAGTGGCGTGGTGGTGATTGGCGGCGGCTTGAGTCAGTGTGAATCAATTTCGTGTATTACAAGTTTTCCGGAATTTATCTGGATGTTCCTCCAGGAATTCCTCCGGAAGTTTATCCGGGAATTTCTACGGGAGTTTTTCCCGATATTTCTCTGAAAGTTCCTACAGGAATTCCTTCCTGCATTGCTTGCTTTGTTCGCGAGTACGGGCAGAGCAAAAACAAAAAGCAGGGCAGTATTTTTTCGCTAGTAAAAATCACGATCGCGAGTATTTGTGGTTACTTCAAACAAAATGGATAAATTTCACTTAACATTAACACATTAACAATGAACAAATGTGTTCTTGCTCGAACATCCATGAGAATTATGTTCCGATGTTGGCAAAACAAATGGAGTACTGCTTATAGTTTTCGCACTGGAAGTGTCCCACAGTGTTGAGTTTTGCCAAAAACTATTGTTCTGTATCGAAGAAATCGAAAGAGTTGGTGCCAATTTGTTCAAAAACAGTTTTTTGTTGTTGTTGTACCTACAAAAATTCTGGAAATTATTTAAGGGATTCTCCCGGAAGATCCTGCAGTCATTCTCGAAATTTCTACGGTACTTCGCTTAAAATTTCTATTAAAAAATCATCCAAAATGTCCTTCAGTATTTTCCGAGATTTTTTTCCAGAAATTTGCAGCAATATCTTAAAACAATAACCCCAAAAATTCTTCGAGAAACTCTCCCACTTTTTATACCAGAAATTCCTCAATGCATTCGCCCAAAAAATCCGCCAATAATTTCCCCGGAAATTACTTCAAGAACTTCTTCAGAAATCTATTTTAAAGTTCCCCCGAAAAGTTCTTCAAAAATTATCCGGGAATTCGTTTCGGAATTACCACAGAATTTTCTCAAATTATTCTGCAGAAAATTCCTTCAATAACTGCTCCGGGAAGTTCCTTTTTCAGAATATTCTCGAAAAAAAACCTAGAAGAATATCAGAAACAAATCTAGGAGAAATTTGAAAATAAGAAGTTTTTGAATGAATTTCCTAAGGAATTTTCAGAGGATAATATGTATGAATGTCAAAACAAATTTCAAATAAGGTTTTGAAATAATTTCTAACTAAAAAACGAAAAAAAAAATTAGTAGAATTTCAGAGATTCCTTAGTTTCCTGAAGAACAAACACACATTTTCAGAAAAAAGTATCTTTATGTTTGCCCGAAAATGTATTGAATAGTGGCCATGTTGCCAAAAATTATCCCACGTCGCACTTTTTGTTGTTATCTGTATACTCATCTTAGTGTAATGTACTTATTAGGGTGGTTCAAAAAATCGATTTTGCTCCACAGTACTCATCTGATTCTTTGCCATGTTCTGAGTGTCCTCTGAAAATTTGAGCTTATTTGGATTAAAACTGATTTAACACAAGCCGTTTTAATTTACATGCAAATTAGTATGGATAAATTTATTTTTTCATTATACTGTTAATGACGTTCCCCCATTAAGCGCAGGTTAAAAGAAAACCTACACAGCTAAAAGGAATACTCAACAGCTTTCACCCAACGAAAATCGCATGTTGATTAATCGCCCCAATAATTTGTAATCGAATTTAATCTATACCGTAGTTTTCTGGAGCTAATTGCATAACTCATCAACAGGCAACATTGCTGCTCGTGGCGCGAAAGATAGCACACACAAATTCAGGCTACTATGTTTTACTGCACATTTCAGTGATGCCCTCAAAAAAGTCTATATGTAGGTTTTCTTTTAACCTGCGCGTAATGGGGGAACGTCTTTAACAGTATAATGAAAAAATAAATTTCCCCATACTAATTTGCATGCAAACTTGAAACGGCTTGTGCTAAATCAGTTTTAATCCAAATGAGCTCAAATTTTCAGAGGACACCCAGAACATGGTAAAGAATTAGATGAGCACTCTGGAGCAAAATCGATTTTTTGAACCACCCTAGTACTTATGTATATAATTTCGAATCATAATGAAGGTTCCTTCAAATCAACGCGATGCGTTTGTTGCTATAGCTGACAGTTAGTCGCTTTGGTAAGGAAGCGTCAATAGAGCCAATAAAATCGCAACAGTGACAGTGACAGCGCAGGACAACCTTAAAGCTTTTCATTTACATAAAATCTATAGGTGGAATCCATAAGATACGTCAAGTAAAAATGTTGTGATCAACTACTTTTTGTAGTAACATGCATAATTATGCATGATGTGTAACATATATTTAAAACTTCACGAATATCACGTAATTTATGGATGTTCCGAAGCATTAACATACAATATTTCAAGACAAAATTTTCAAAACGACTTATCTGCTTTTGTAAACAAAGATTCAAACGACGATTTGACGAATCTGATAGCTCTCCCACGCAAACCAACACCATCAATAGGTAGGTGAAGGTTTCCGCTACCTGTTAATGGTGTTGGTTTGCGTGGGAGAGCTATCAGATTCGTCTAATCGTCCTTTGAATCTTTGTTTACAAAAGCAGATAAGTCGTTTTGAAAATTTTGTCTTGATTTCATAAACACAATAGCCTCACATTTACAAGGATGATAAGTTTGCGCAATGCTATATGTAGGCACCATTTCAAGCTTGTCATAAGACGAGTTAATACAATCCCATTGAATTCCACCACTTAATTGTATCTTGACAGATACGTATTTCGACCTCAACAGAAACAGAATGGAATTCAATGGGATTGTATTAACTCGTCTTATGACAAGTGAAGACATTCCACTAAAAAGCTCAAAATAATGTTCTTACCATTTCAAGAATAATCTGAGTCATGCTGGTCCGTTGTTTACTATATCAAATATAAATTTGCTTAGAATACAGAGCCTTCTATCGAAATTTTGGCTTCCGATCAGTTTTTAAAACATTACACCACTCCCAAATAAATAGAAAAGCAAAAAAAAAAATTTTTTCGGTATTTTTTTTGCTTCGATAGTACGTACGCTTCAATAGTACGTACACTAAAATTACGGAGGTGTACGTACTATCGAGGTATGCCTGTATATTAGTGTGGCCCAGCCTTGTATGGGGAGAAAAAAAAGTTGTCGAATTTTACGGGGCACCCCCAGGATTATGCCTTCGGGTAAGAAAATCAATCTCTGAAAATTTCAGCTCAATCGCTTGTTGCATAAGCTGGCGCATTTCATTTGAAGTTTGTATGGGTGTTTTAGCCAAATTGCATAGAAAAATATACCTCCGTCACTCTTTCATTCAGGAAATTTGTTCGGTATGCCCGATTGAGCTCAGAATTGCAACAAAGGCAGTCAGTTCCACAGAACATTATACGATGATTAAATTACTTTTTATAAAGTTTCGGATGATTTTTTAAGAGTTGGGCTTTGCACTTTGGAATTCAGTGATTGTCATGAAAAACGTGCGCATGTTATCAAAGGTGGCTGAGATATGTGCTGTGGCGCGCGTTCCTCTGCATATGTTTGAGCGTGGGCGAAACCTCACATTTCAGGCATCTTTGATGGCATACGTATGTTTTTCATGACAATCAATGAATTCCAAAGTGTACAACCTAACCCCCAATAGATCAGCCAAAAACTATAGAAAAGTTCATTTAATTATCGTATAATGTTCTGTGGAATTGATCTTTAACATATCAACTGCCTTTGTTGCAATTCTGAGCTCAATCGGGCATACCGAACCAATTTCCTGAACGAAAGAGTGACGGAGGTGTATTTTCCTATGCATTTTGGCTGAAACCACCATACAAACTTCAAATGAAATGCGCCAGCTTATGCAACAAGCGATTGAGCTGAAATTTTCAGAGATTGATTTTCTTACCCAAAGGCCCAATCCTGGGGGGTGCACCGTAGCATTCAACAACCTTTTGTTTCCTGGGCCAGTCTACAGTGTATATCCGTCATTTTTTAAAAGAAATTTCTGACTAATTACCTAAATTTAAATTTAAATGTTTTTCGTGTTTGAGAAATGTGAAATCATGAAATAAAACTGCAGAATATAACGTCACAATTCAATACATCGCGAAGATGTGGCCCTCAAGCTCACCGCATCCAAAAGGCCAGCGTGTACGTATTTGTTTGCCGTCTGCCTACTGTCGGATCTCTACTATCGAAACCGGACATTAAGAAAGGTGCTGCCATCCCAATTCAGCACGAATCTAATGAAGTGCTAAAGAAATTGAATCGTACTCATCAAAACTGCTGCCTTTGAACCAAACGATGGCGCATCTTCTTCAGCAATATTAACTCGGTTTCCAGCAGGGTTGCTGGAGCTATGGATTTAGTTGATCAGTAATTTTTCCCGAAGGATGTATAAAATAATCGGAACTCGATTTGCATTTGGTGAGATCAACCCAATATTATTTCAAATTCTCTGTTGTTATCTTTTTTAACTGTGCCTTTCAACTGTCGTATCCTTGATCTAATCTTTGGTTCTCAATTGATCATCTTTCCTCAAAAATCTTTTACTGAATGGGTACGGTACCTCATACTCAAGCCGACTTTCACTACAGACGTTTGCGCAATGGCTAATGAGATTTCGACGATAAGAGTACATTAGGGTGGCTCAAATTAGTATGAGAAAAACTTTTTCCAATTTTTTCTGATAGGCCGCCTTCTTATTCGATTCTATTTGATGCCCTGATGCTCTGGACAAAATTTCAGCCAATCGGTCAACGTTTGGGCGGTCCTAAACTCGTTGGAAGTTTATATGCAAAAATGTATGCGAAAACATCCAAAAGCAGTTAATTGCATTTGGACGGCACAACTTACGATGAAGAACTATGATACTCATTCAGATCTTGATGAATTTAATACAGAATGTTATGCAGAAAACCGCGAGAAGATTAGAGTTTGCTCGGCTAAGTTATTAGCATTTGTCTGAAGTGGGGTTTGAGCAAATTTCGTTTCTTTTACCTTTGAAAAGAAATAAACTCACCCCTACAACACTCCAGTAAAATGCTATATCTCTGCCTAATAAACTACAATCTTCTCGCAATTTTCAGCATAACATTCTGTATTTATTTCTACAACAACTGAATGAGTATCATGGTTCTTGATCGTAAATTGTGCCGTCCAACTGCAAATCACTGTTTTTGGATGTTTCTGCATACATTTTTCCATATAAACATCCAACGAGTTTAGCACCGCCCAAACTTTGTCCAGAGCATCAGGGCATCAAATAGAACCGAATAAGAAGGCGGTCCATCAGAAAAATTGATCAACACCCCCAGCTGGGTGAGGGATAAAGGATGACACACACACACGAAAGGGTTACACATTTCTTGCACCTCGGGATTGTGTACAAATTATGTTTACTTAAAAATGTCGTATTCCATGTTGATTTTTGGCCTGATGCTTTACTACAATATCTGAATTTGCATAAAGATTCTTCTTCTTCTTATTGGCATTACATCCTCACACTGGGACAGAGCCGCCTCGCAGCTGAGGCATTCCACGGGGGCATGTCAGTCGATCCTGAGCGACCATTTCGAAAATATTTGAAACTCTGCACAGTTTTTCAATTTCATCTAAATCGTCATTTTTCGATATCAAATCTTCATATTGAGTCACGACTAACTTTTCAAAAGGGTGTATGTGAAAATGGTTCAAAAATATTTAAAAAGCTGCACAGCAAAAACGGAATGTTCGATTGTTATGATTTTTTCAGCAAAGTTAGACAACTAAATGGTGATTCTTAAGAAAATGTGCACAGTAAAAAAACATTTTTTTTTGCCTTTAAAAATATCATTTTTGTCACAAAAACTCAAATATCTCAAAACCCTATCTTTTTTGAACGTAATTTTTTAAGGGCAAACGGTACAATATATTAGCTATCTACCATACCAATTTGGTGATGGTAAACTAATAAACAAAAAAGTTATGACATTTCAAACATTTCACAATTTTCACATTTAGTAAAAAAAAATTTTTTTCTGTGTAAATTATTTCGAGAATTGCAGTTTGATGCAGATTTTATTGTTAAGTTGTTTTCATGATATTTTGATTTAATTATTCATAGCATCTATAAGAAACTTAGACACGATCCAGTGTTGTGATCAAAAGTATTGGTAGTGTCATAATTTTCATTGCACGTGACTGGCGAAAAATTCTTTTAATAGTGTTGAAACCTGTTGATAATAACGTTGATAGAAACATATCAGAAATGTTATTTTTAAGACAAAAGCTGCAAAATCAAAGATTTATATACACGTGTACGTCTATAGTTTACCTGCAAAAAATATACCTCTTAGAGAATAGACTTTATGATCGGGAGGAAACGGGTATCTTCAACAACAACAAATGCATGATAGGTACATACCATGACAATGCTCACGAAAAAGCAAAAAATTACTACTACTAAGGCTGTTAAAGATCTTATAGTAATTTTTTTCTTCAGTCAAGCAAATGACACCAAACTAGTCAGTAAAAACTTAAAAGTGATTTTGTTTATTGAAATATTACGAACAACATGAGTAGCCGCTTTCTCAACTGTTGTAGGCCGTTTGATGGAAAAAGTGTTCAAAAGAGTTACGAAATCTCACCGAAAGCACCATAGATAAACTGAAAGCGACTGGTTATGCTCCAATGTCCACATTGAATACAAATTTACGCATTTGCACGTCCTGCCGTCTAAACGTTGACAAAAGAGCAATCTGTATATCATCGGTTGAGCAGAGCGCAGGAAGTTCGAAAACGACAGCAACTGAGGAATTGCCAGATGTATCGACAACAACTGAGGAATTACCAGAAGTATTAAGTGCTGAGAGCCTTGCCACCGTACCATCAGCGAAATCTGTTTCAACAAATCAATCGGAAGATGAGTGTATCCAAAAGGTCAACATCGAACGCTTTAACGAGGGCATAGCTGGGATAAAAGTGACTCCGATTAAATGGAGTAAGATGGACTACGTTTATTACCCGGAGAAAAATACCGTGAAATAAACGAAGCTGTACGAAGAAACCTCTTCAAATTAGGGACCTGATGATGTGGAAAATACAGACTACGATGAGGTAATTATAAATATGAAGGAAAGGTTCTCGAATGCAGCCACGACAAGGAAAGAAAAATTATTGATTTTGTCGATGCTGCCAAGTTCGTGGTCTATTCAGGATGCCATTGATGAGTTCAAAACCAATAGAAATACAGTAAAAGAGGCAAAACAATTGAAGAATAACTGTCTTTCAACCAAAAATACTAGGTCTAGTACTGCATTAACAGATGAGACAAAAGAAATAGTAGTTCAATATTTTGAAGATGATGAAGTAAGTCGAGCTATGCCTGGTCAAAAGATTATGTATCAGTAAAAAGATGGAAAGCGTCAAGCAATCCAAAAACGATTAATGATGACGACTTTGAAAGAAGCGTACACACGCTTCAAGGAAATTCACGATAATATTAAAATAGGTTTTTCCTCATTTGCAAGCCTTCGGCCAAGGCAATGTAAGCTTCTTTCCAATTCAGGAACACATAATGTGTGTGTGCACAACCCATGAGAATATTAATCTTATTTTACATAGTTTGAAAAGAATCAATTTAACAAAGGATATTAAAATGTTAACTGGTAGTCTTTTGTGTGAAAATACAACATCAAACTGCTATCTACGATCTTGTTCGGATTGTCCAGATTCTTCATCATTGGAAAATACTTTATTCGCTGAGTTTGAAGAAAAATATATTGATCAGTTATCATTTGAGCAATGGGTGACCACGGATAGGTGTGACATAGAAACTATTGTAAAACCTGTAGATGAGTTTGTGTCATATTTTTGCTTGAAATTAGAAAGTTTAATCCTCACGATTTCATTAAAACAGAACAATCCAGCTTTTTAAAAAATACGAAAAATACATTACAAAATGGTGAATTTTTAGTCATTTGTGATTTTTCTGAAAATTACAGCTTTGTATTGCAAGATGAAGTGCAGTCCCATCACTGGAACGTACAACAAGCTACAATTCATCCATTCGTTATTTATTTTAATGGAAGTACGCAAATTGAACACTTAAGTTTTATTATAATTTCCGAAGATTTAAGACACGATTCAGTATCCGTAAACTTGTTCATTGAAAAAATGATTAACTTTTTACGCGTTGATAAGCATAAAGAAGTCAAAAGATATATTTCATGTCTGATGGAGCAGCGTCGCAGTACAAAAATCGTAAGAATTTTTCGAGCCTATGTCAATTTAAATCAATGTACGGAATTGATGCAGAATGGCATTTTTGCTACATCACATGGCAAAGGTCCTTGTGATGCTATTGAGGAACAATAAAGCGCATGGCCACAAGAGCAAGTTTAGCCAAAGAACGTGAGCATCCAATTAAAACTGCGAAAGAACTTTTGATTGGGCAAATCGTAGAAAAGAAAAGATTTAACCAAATTATCATTTTGTTTTACTACTACTGAAGAGTACGAAATAAAGGCTTCAGAGCTCAGCGAGCAATTTAATAACGCGAAAACGATCCAAGGAACCCAAAAATTTCACTGTTTCATTCCATTGTCGGAAAATAAAATTAAAGCAAAACTATACTCAAACTGTGCTGATAATAATTCAAAAGTGTTCGATATTTTAAAAAATTTGAATAAAAATAAATAAAAAATAAGATTTAATAAACTGTTTTCATGATATCATAACCCATACCAAAATTCAAACCCAAAACTCTTAGAGTTTCTATAACAACATTGTGTAACTGCCACATTTAATTTAATACTTAGGATAATTTTAATTCTTTTTATTTATTTATACATATAATATTTATACATATAATATACATAATATCGATGAATACATAAATATGGAATATCATACAAACAACTTGTTTAACTCACGCAAGGCCCTTAACAATAAAATCAGCATCAAACTGCGATTCTTGAAAAAAAAAATACACGGAAATTTTTTTTTGTTTACTATATGTGAAAATTGTGAAATGTTTGAAATGTCATAACTTTTTTGTTTATTAGTTTACCATCACCAAATTTTTATGGTAGATAGCTAATATAATGGACCTAAAAAAATTACGTTCGAAAAAAGATAGGGTTTTGAGATATTTGAGTTTTTGTGACAAAAATGATATTTTTAAAGGCAAAAAAAATTTTTTTTTACTGTGCACATTTTCTTAAGAATCACCATTTAGTTGTCTAACTTTGCTGAAAAAATCATAACAATCGAACATTCCGTTTTTGCTGTGCAGCTTTTTAAATATTTTTGAACCATTTTCACATACACCCTTTTGAAAAGTTAGTCGTGACTCAATATGAAGATTTGATATCGAAAAATGACGATTTAGATGAAATTGAAAAACTGTGCAAAGTTTCAACTCAATAGAAAATCATGAATTAAAAATTTTCTTAAATTTTGATGCTGTTGCTTGGAATCGCTCAGCTTAGTGTTCATTAAGCACTTCCACAGTTATTAACTGCGAGGTTTCTAAGCCAGGTTACCATTTTTGCATTCGTATATCATGAGGCTAGCACGATGATACTTTTATGCCCAGGGAAGTCGAGAAAATTTCCAATCCGAAAATTGTTTTATATCCCATCGATTATAATTACTGTGAATCTTCTCGAATTATCATTTAGTTTTATGAAAGCCTCGGTAAATATCATTTAGTGAGCATGAGCATGATTGACCGCCCACGGTTGCTACTCCGTTATTACCAAGTCAGCTGTAATTACACAGAGAACCAACAGATGATGTTTGGGACTAACCTCATCCTCAATGTGTAAAACCCCAGATTAATCCACCTAGCGGTGATGGTGCCTTTCTCGTTCGTTCAAAAGGTTTGGAAAAATCTAAAATAACACTAATATGTGGATTGGTCTCATTTTTCAGGGAGCGGGCCATTTGGCATAACGCCATTTGGCATAAAGGCCATTTGGCATAATTGTAACCAACGTCAAAAGTGAGGGTCTTTTGGCATAACGGACATTTGGCATAATTTTTCTTTGCGTTCGCTAAATGGTGACTAAGTGGTGCGGGAAACATCCCGGAATAGTAAATATAACACCCGTCGATAACAATATTAAAAAGACATTATCCTCTCGTGGAAAGAATGCATTTGCAATGCAATGCAAAAGTAGGTGCATGCCCGGATTAGAGCAGTGGTGGATGTAATCCCCTCTTTAAAAGTAGGCGTGTGGCCGTATTAGGGCAATGAAGGATGTGATCCTTTTTTTAAAAGTAGGTGCTTGCCCGGATTATGGCAATGGAGGATGTGATTCCTTCTTTAAAAGGAGGCGCTTGCCCGGATTGAGGCAATTGTGGAAGTGATTTCATCTTTAAAAGAAGGCGCTGCCCGGATGGAGGCAATGGTGGATGTGATCCCTTCATTAGAAAAAGGCGCTTTCACGGATTATGGCAATAAGGATTTGATTTGTTCTTTGAAAGTAGGCGCTTGTCTGGATTGAAGCAATGGTGAATGTAATCCCTTCTTTAAAAGTAGATTCTTCTTCTTCTTCTTACTGGCATTACATCCCCACACTGGGACAGAGCCGCCTCGCAGCTTAGTGTTCATTTTGCACTTCCACAGTTATTAACTGCGAGGTTTCTAAGCCAAATTACCATTTTTGCATTCGTATATCATGAGGCTAACGCGATGATACTTTATGCCCAGGGAAGTCGAGACAATTTCCTATTCGAAAATTACCTAGACCGGCACTGGGAATCGAACCCAGACACCCTCAGCATGGATGTGATCCCTTCTTTAAAAGTAGGCCCTGCCCGGATTATGGCAATGGTAGATGTGACTCCTTCTTTATAAGTAGGCGCTTGTCGGGAATAAATCAATGGTAGATGTGATCTCTTCCCCGAAAAGCACAGTTCAGATTGATTTGGTTGCAATAACTCATATGTGACTTGATTGGTTTTAGTAACTCGTCTACGACAAGTGTGTTGCTTGAGTTTTTAAAGTTAGGCGCTTGCCCGGATTAAGGCAATGGTGGATTTAATCCGGTCTTAAGGCGCATACCCGGATTGAAGCAATGGTGGATGTAATCCCTACTTTAAAAGTAGGCATGTGGCCGAAATAAGTCAATGGTGGATGTGATCCCTCTCTCGGAAGTAATTCTACCGTTTTGTTATTTCGTTCTTCCGGAAAATGTCTACCATCAGTCTAGATTTATCAGAAAACACCTTAGCCTCGACCTACTTTATCTACGCTAAGAATTACATGAAATATCCCTTTCGCTTCCACAGCTCGAAATTATGCCAAATGTCCGTTATGCCAAATGACCCACTCTTTTCTTGCAGTTTAAAATTATGCCAAATGTCCGTTATGCCAAATGACCATTATGCCAAATGGCCTTTATGCCAAATGACCCAGACCCCATTTTCCATATTTGTTTATATGCATAAAAAAAATTCTCGCCAAACGCAATTTGTTGCAAACAAATCGGATGAGCATAAGAGCAAAAAATGGCATTTTATTTTGTAGTTTTAAAATTAGTATTTTCGCCATTTCGTACGATCCTGCCAAATTTCTATAGGAAACAATGGGACAAGATTCTGCGTCGACTGCAATCTGTTGCGAGCGACATGAGAAGCACACATATTACACATCTATCACAGTAACTTATATATGACCAGATTCAGTCACAATATGGTTACTGCAACCAGATTTGTTCAACTTGTGTTGCTTGGGGAATAGATGAAGTCTAAGTGCTAAAAAGTGAGCTAGACTTTTTTGAACTCTTTTTCACAATAAATAGTAATTTTACCATAACTTCTAAGCCCATAGTCCGATCTGGCCAATTTTCAATAAGAAACAATGAGACATTCTGCGTCGAATGCAATTTAATGCGAGCAAATCGGTTGAGGAAAAGTGCCTGAAAAGCGATTTTCCCATAAAAAATGGTATAATTTTCGATCCCATAGTCCGATCTGGCCAATTTCAAATAGGAAACAATGGGACAGGATTCTACGTCGAATGCAACTTGTTGCGAGCAAATCGGTTGAGGATAAGTGCCCGAAAATGAGTGACATTTTTTACGCGATTTTTTCGTATGAATTTGTATTTTGGCCATAACTTTCGATCCCATAGTCCGATCTGGCCAATTTCAAATAGAAAACAATGGAAAAGGATTCTGCGTCGAATGCAACTTGTTGCGAGCAAATCGGTTGAGGATAAGTGCCCGAAAAATTAGTGACATTTTTTGAGTAGTTTTGCGCACATACACACACATACACACACGCACAGACATCACCTCAATTCGTCGAACTGAGTCGATTGGTATATAACACTATGGGTCTCCGGGCCTTCTATAAAAAGTTTGATTTGGAGCGATCATATAGCCTTTACCGTATACTTAGTATACGAGAAAGGCAAAAACTGGTGACTCAATATGAAGCAATACCATCGCCGGCCGTGTCCGAATGCAGGTCAATTAATGGGTAGGAAAATGTTGACGTGATACTCGCTTTGATGGAAGCCGACGAGACATCTGCACTTCCACGAGAAATCACTGGGATATTGGATATTTGGGGTAGGGCATGTAGCGGAGTTCGTTTTGGTAAACGGCATGCTATGTATAACATGTAGTTTGACTATCGCGCGCTTATTAGTTCAATTACTTACCAAGTAGAACAAAAAAATCCGTGATCCGATGTTTTAAACAAACACGTCCGATCGCGCACTTAATTATTTGAAAAACGAGCAATGGGTAATGTTTTCAAACGTAGGACTTGTATAAACGAAACGTATTTACATTTAACTTCTTGCTTTTGGATCAACGGAGTACGATTATAAGTAGTGGTATTGGAAAACGACAACTTCCATGCTGTGTTTATTAGCAATTAGCAATTTGTTTATTCAAAACTTCTGGAAATAATTATTAGTTAAAAAATATATAATAATATATAATTAGAATTGCTTTGTTTCTAACTATCAAGCCCTTATTAACTCAAGCAAATGTAGGGCATTTATAGATTTCTTATTGATGATAGTATTTGTTGACTGTAGAAGTTCTCTTTGTCTTGCAGATCGGCAGCATCGGTTGGCGCATAACATTGGATTATAGTAAGGTTTCGGACCCGTGTTCTAAATCTGGCAACGATTATCCTTTCACTTATAGGTTCCCACTTCATAAGCGCAGAGTGTGCCTGAGCGCTTAGTAGGAAACCAACTCCGCGATGCCGGGGAGCGTGTTCACCTCGTAAACCAGAGTATGGCAGAACTTGTCTCGACGGCGTTCTGTGTTCTCCAAAGTTTAACCAACGGACTTCACTCAATCCCAGGATCTCAAGCTTCATGCGGCGTGCCTCATTGGCAAGTTGTGCCAATTTACCCTGCTGGACTATGGTAGATATTCAAGGACTGATATTTCGAACATTAATTAAACAAAACTGATTTGCGACAACATTTATCTATATTTCCACACATATTACATACATCGATTTTCTTGGAAATCACAATTCTCTGGAAGACAAATGTTCGCACTTTCGATGCAATGGCAATGTTTGGAATATTAGTTGTATGTGTTTCTGCTTTAATACTATTCTTTGTCTCAACATGTTATCAATATATCTATTATTTGTGTCTCCAATGGCAAATCTTAATGCATCCTTGGCGCAATGCTAGGTTAGTCATTTTGTGCAGATATACCTATATTCGAACGGTAACGTAAATGCAATTCTCTGACAAAGAGATTAGAAGCCTTTCCTATCATTGTACCCAACGAACTACTCGGCTAATCAATTCAGTTTAGTTTATTTGATCTCCTTGAGAACCTGGTTGAATTTATCCAAGAAAATATCAACGTGCTTTTCCTGGAATATTAGTGCCGGTCGGAAGCGAATGCTCAAATCTCCGCAGCCACCCGATAGCACACCTACAACAGGATATAGGACAAAAGTGATTATCAGTTTCAGCGTCAACAAAAAAAAATACTAACCCTTCTGCTTCAAGGCTGAAACGGCATCATCACGCATCTTTGCATTGGCGCAGTTAACTGCCAAAAATGTTCCGCGACCTCTAACAGAGTTGAGCAAATGTGGGAAGTCCTTCTGTGCCTGGAGTAATCCCTGCTTCAGTTTAGCACCTGTTTTCTCCACGTTCTGCAGCAATGCTTCCGACTTGATAACGTTCAAGATCGATTCCAATAGTAGGACTTTTCCTGGATCACCCATCCATGTGTTGAACACTCGGTAGGGCAGCTGTGGAGTTAGGTTCAAGCTGTGGAAGTATCCTCCCAGTTGCATTTTCTTACTAAAGGTAACTACATCCGGAGGACTGTCCAAATTGAAGTGCTCGTGGCACCAGATCTTTCCTGTTGGCCCTCCTCCCGTTTGTACTTCATCGATCAGCAGGGCAGCTCCGTTCTTCTTGGTTATTCTCTGCAGCTGTTGGAAGAACTCAGGAGACGCCTCGTTATCGCCACCCTCGCTCTGAATCGGTTCGATGATGACCCCCGCAACTGGAATACCCTTCTTGGCATACTTCTCGAACAGGTCTTGCACTTCCGCTAGACATCGAGCGTCTTCTTGGGCATTCTCACGAACATGTTCTTCGAGCGGGTACTTGTACTTCGGGAACGGCGCAATAGGCCAATCGAACGACGGTATATCGATCTTATGGATGTATTTGGAGTGAGTGGTAGAAAGGGTTCCCATTGTGCGACCGTGGAATGCTCCATGGAAGCTCAAGATACTCAACTTCGGTGCACCCGGAGTCTGGTTGACCATACATGAGTTGATTTCTTCCTGGGTGAATTGAACATTTTCGCCGCGCTGTACGCTCTGGTACCTACAAAAAAAAGTTCAATAGTTTCATACCATGATACATGCATTAGAACAATTTACCAAATAAAAATATTCTTGAATGCATTTTCATTTGAGCATGAGCCACACATCATCGTTGTCAAGTAATCAAGACCCTTTGGAGCGACAGACATTAGGACATTTTGAAGTTTGCCCGGCCAATCCTCACCCGGAAAAACACCCAACGCAGGACGGTTGATGAGACCTGGAATAGTAGTAAAATATGGATTTTGATTTGTTCCAAATATTAAAGATTCAATCACTCAGAACGAAACGGTAGATCTAATAAATATACGTTTATTTGTGAAAAATTATAGAAAGAGTTGCAAACATCTTTGGTTCTAAACGGTAATGTGCATTCTTGCAAAATTTCAGGAGCATCCCGTGGGGCTTCGGGAGTGGTCATTGAGGACTGTCGTCCTTTACAGGCTCATCAGAAAACTATTTACGAGAAACCACAAATTTTGGTCCACAAATAAAAATCCCTGTAAGATTTCTAGAGTGGCCAATGAGAGCTAGCGTCCTTTATAAACTCATCAGAAAGACGGAAAAAAATTGTCGCATGATACGCTTTTGTCGAAAAACGCAAATGTACCCTCATTCAGATTCTACAGGCCATCCCGTAAGGTTCCGGGTGTGTCAGCTAAGGCCCATTGCATTGGAACGACTCATACTAAATTTGTTCATGCGAAACCATGAAAAAGGAGCTATAGCATGATACTTTTTAGACGAAAAACGGAAATGTCATATACAATAGATTTCTCCTGGGCACTCTATTTGGGTATGGCAGTGGCCAATGAGTAGCCAAGCTGGACGTCAGATCCCAATCCGACCACATAAGCGAAAAGAGATCGTCACTTGAGTTCAGTTATTTCAAAGTTAATTGCCTATATTTCGGGTAACTGTGAACTCGAGTGGCGATCTCTCTTCGCTTATATGGTCGAGTTGAGATTTGATGACCAACTGACGTAACCTCACACAACCCTAGGTACTTCATCGAGCGCTGATGTAGCAACTGTGTAGGAACCAGACAATACTAAATACTCATCCTACTTGGTTGGCATTGAACAAACAATACATGGGAGAGAGAGTTAGTTAAATAGATTGCGAAAATTCGGATATGTGCCAGATGCCTGGTGCTGGGAATCTGGTTTAATCAGTATTCGTTAAGCTGCGGAGGACAACGGATGTCCTCCGTGCCATAGCAAGTCTCAGACATAATATTATTGGTGAGAAACCATAAAGAAAGAGCTGTCACATGTCATCCTTTGGTCTAAAACGGTTATGTTCCCTCCCAAAGGTTCCCCTTGGGCACCTTTTTAAATTTTGAGAGTGGCCAATGAGGTCTATCATCCTTTACAGTCGTGATTCGTTGATTCTGATCCAAATCTCATCTAACTAGAATTCACTTCTAAAGCATAAAACTTCTGGTGGAGAGATAACGGTTGTTAACTTAATAAATTTTGGAACTGTGGGGTAAAAGTACGCAGGAGCGAGTGGGGCAAGTGTACGTATGTAAACCTTCAAGCTCTGATGTCAAAAGGATGAGCTGAAGTAATTTGGTGATAGAAAGTACTTAGCGAACAAAACACTGAAGCAAACACAATTTGATCTAAATGATAATTTAATTTAATAAAAAAAAAACATTCATAAATTACACAACGCTTAAGGCTGCCTTACACCTCGGGAAAAATTTTCCGCCGGAATTTGGTCCCCGTGTATTTCAAAGGGGGCCGGGATTTTGATTTTCCGTGTCCAAATCCCGAAAACGTCGCATACGCAAAAATGCATGGGGAAAAAATCCGCGGTTCAAATTCCCGAGGTGTGAGGCTACCTTTAGCTAGGAGATGTTGCGAGATGTATGACGATCCATACATTTTTTAGAGGATTCATACAAAAAATTAAGTTAGAGGGAGAGGTGATGAAATTGCCAAAAAAATTCCTTTGTTTAAGCCACGCGAAACATGCACAGAAAAAAATAATGAGAAGTGATCAGCGCGTAAATAATAAAGACGTGGAAAATTACACTATTCTAAGCGTACATGGATTTTTTTCAACAAGTTTGCCCTAAATGTATGCAATTTACATAGCATTATGACACTTATTCGTATGAAAAGTGACATAATGAAATACAAATTGCATACATTCAGGTGGTAATATCGTTTGAATTAACGCTCTTTTTGGCATTCCCTTTATGTGCATTACTTTCGTGTAAATTTCAACAACTTTTTCTATCTGTGTGGTATATTTTTACCTCTGTAGTTTTATATATATATATATAAAAAAACTGTTTTTTCTATGAAAGTTCACATTTCTAGGACCCCCTCTACCTTTCAGAGTTACGTAATCTTTAAACATACCATAATATACTTTTAATAAACACCAATGAAATGTTATTAATTCTTATTTGTGTTAATATTTAAAACACATGATTGGAAAACTGCGCACTCTTACCCCACCGGTGGGGTAAGAGTGGGGTTTTCACGTGTCTTGCAATAAAGGTTCTACTAAAACGAATTCCAATATTTTTTTCGCTGGATAACAATAGGAAGAGTATACGAATTGTTGACATTGATTTGATATGCAGAAGCTTGCTTCATAAGGGCCACATGATCGATTGGAAACTAAGTGCATACACTTGCCCCACTTTACTCTACCCCTGGGGGTAGCTTCGCAGGGACTTCGGTGTATTTCGGGATAAAAACCTCGACAAAAAATGCGGATGTTATTCATTTCATTTATTTAGTTAACATCTAAACAGATAACACTGAATCAACAATTTGACGCCACAATGCACGGTTCGAGGCCGCATCTCTCCATCCTCGGATACGCCCCACGCTCGCCAAGTCGTTTTGCACCTGGTCTGCCCATCTCGCTCGCTGCGCTCCACGCCGTCTCGTACCTGCCGGATCGGAAGCGAACACCATCTTTGCAGGGTTGCTGTCCGGCATTCTTACAACATGTCCTGCCCATCGTACCCTTCCGGCCTTAGCTACCTTCTGGATACTGGGTTCGCCGTAGAGTTGGGCGAGCTCGTGGTTCATTCTTCGCCGCCACACACCGTCTTCTTGCACATCGCCAAAGATGGTCCTAAGCACCCGCCTCTCGAATACTCCGAGTGCTTGCAAGTCCTCCTCGAGCATTGTCCATGTTTCATGTCCGTAGAGGACAACCGGTCTTATAAGCGTCTTGTACATGACACATTTGGTGCGGTGGCGAATCTTTTTCGACCGCAGTTTCTTCTGGAGCCCGTAGTAGGCCCGACTTCCACAGATGATGCGCCTTCGTATTTCTCGACTAACGTTGTTGTCAGCCGTTAGCAAGGATCCGAGGTAGACGAATTCCTCGACCACTTCGAAGGTATCCCCGTCTATCGTAACACTGCTTCCCAGGCGGGCCCTGTCGCGCTCGATTCCGCCCACAAGCATGTACTTTGTCTTTGACGCATTCACCACCAGTCCAACTTTTGTTGCTTCACGTTTCAGGTGGGTGTACAGTTTTGCCACCTTTGCAAATGTTCGGCCGACAATGTCCATGTCATCCGCGAAGCAAATAAATTGACTGGATCTATTGAAAATCGTACCCCGGCTGTTACACCCGGCTCTCCGCATGACACCTTCTAGCGCAATGTTGACCAACAGGCACGAAAGTCCAGCGGATGTTAACAATTTCAATAAAAACTTATTGATAAAGTTCTAATATATTTTGATTCTAAAACTGTGCATTGTGCATAATATGCATGGCGATAAGTAAATTAAAGACTTTTGTGCCCTGTTTACCCCAACCAGCACAGTGTATGAAGGGTTGTGGGACAAAAGATCAAAAGAACAAAACGTCGAATAGACAAATTTTAAAAATCTTCAATGTAATGTAATCCATTCATACCTGATTGAGACAAACGATAATATATCCAGCGATAATATGTTATGAATATGTTTCTAGAATCTAAAGGTTCGAAAGAATCCATTCAAGAGTCATGAAGGACTATTTCTGAAAAGCTCAGTAGCTTCTTTACAAGAGCCTCCTTCTAAGCAGGTCGTAAGCCTCCTTTCAAGAAGTTCTGAAGCCTCCTTTCAAGCGGCTCGGAAGCCTCCCTACAAGAGGGTCGGAAGCCTCCGTTCAAGAAGCTTGGAGGTCTCCATTCAAAAGGCTCAGAATTGTCCTATCCACAGGCTCGGAAGTCTCTTGTCAATATACTCGGAGACCTCCTTTCAAGCGGCTCGGAAGCCTTTTTTCAAGAGGCCTTTGTTGAAGACACTCGGAAACCTCGCTTTCAAGAAGCTCGGAAGCCTCACTTTCAAGAGGCTCGAAAGCCTCGCTTTCAAGAGGCTCAGAAGACTGCTTCTCAATAGACTTGGAAGTCTTTGTTCAAGAGGTTCGGAAGCCTTGGTTCAAGCGGCTCGGATGCCTCCTTTCAAGAGGCTCAGACGTCTCTTTTCTCTTTTCTCTAAATTTCTTCGAAATTACTTCCAAAATTCCTTCAGTAGTTTCATCGGAAGCTACATTCCTTCAAACATGAAATTTTTGAATATCTGATGGAATTTCGAACAATACTCCAAAAAATCCTCTGGAAATTATTTCGCAAATGCATCCAGAAACTCCTTCAAAGAAGGAATTTTTAGAATTATTTTGGGATTTCCCTCAGGAATTTCTTATAACTTTAGAATACTCTTTGAAGAATTGTTCTGGAAATTTCTTAAGAAATTCCTTTGGAAACTCTTTTAGTAATTTCTTCAGAAATACTTTTTAAAATTTCTTTGGAAATTCCTTTATGAAATATTTTGTAAACTCACAAAACAATTCCTTCGGAAATACCTTTGAAAAGTCCTTTGGAAATTCTTTTAGGATTTTCTTCAGAAAATCATTTGAAATTTTTCCGAAAACTCATTACGAAAATCCTTAAGGGACTCCTCTGGAAATTCCTTAAAAACTATGTTTCTAATTCTCTCGGAAGAAATATTAGAAACTCTTTAGGAGTCTCTTTAGGAGTTCCATTGGAAATTCCTTTAGAGATTCTTTCAGCAATTCCTTCAGAAACGTTTCTGAAATTACTTTGAAAATCCTTTGAGGAATTTCTTTGCAAATTTATTTAAAAATATCTTCTAATTCCTTTAGATTTTTTTCAGGAATTCATTCGGAAATTGCTCCACGAAAACTATCCAATATCCGTCGCTCGATAATGGCGGCCTTGTGAGTTCCCTTATGACATTGAAGAGGTAAAACATATTTTCATGTTTTAATCAACGTAGACCTCGACTCATTGAAAAACAAAAACACTCATAGTCAAATATTTTCTTAAGAATAATTCAGCTTCAGGTTTTTTTATTATTTCACAATTTGATGTTATAGGAATGCGAACATCAACAGCCAGTCCGTTATGAAAGCGAAATGAACGCGATCAACGTTTTTCGAAGAGGACCACATTGACTTCTAGTCAAAAATGCTGTGTTCAGTATTACCCTGGAATAGGTTTTCACTGAGGGATACGAGCGCCAGTGTGTCATATAGAAAGATGTCTACATCTCAAAAAAATCGTGAAACCGCGAAAAAAGAACTTTTTTTTTAAATTTGAGGCCTTTTTTACACGAGGGATCCGAGTGCACAAAATTAAATACGCGTCTCAAAATCCAAATCCATTATGTATAAACAAAACTATTTGGAGGGAAATGTAACATGACAAATTAATCTCCCAAAATACAGTTCGACAATTCAGGAATTTTGTAGTGACAGGATACTTAGTGCATTGACATTTTGAAACACATTGATCCAAATATAGTAGATTAACAATATAGTCCACTTCGAGAATTCCCATACTTTAGGCAACGTACAGCACAATCACACCATCTTAACACATTATTTAGAACTAGTTTATTTGTGGACGCTGTAGCGCCCGTGGCAAGTGTTTTTTTTTTATATATAAACGGTTCATTAATTCATGCATTAAAAAAAATCAAAATTTTCAACGTCTGTTGTCTGTGATTTTTTTCATCAAATGTTGTGTCTGGTTGTCTAAGGTTGGTCACTGGTTTTGTTTTCTGCATCTGATAGAAAAAAGAATCGAAGTGTCAAATATTTAATTTTTTGTGAGAATTTCCCCGAGTGCTGCATCTGGTTGGCTAGTCACCGGCAGTGTTGTCCTACACTGAAAACCAAAACTACCCAAAAGTGGGTTGTTTGCACTCAAAACCGTGGTTTGGGCCAATAACCCAAATTTGAGTAAAATGACTTTTCTGGCACTAGGTAGTTTGCCTTTAATCCCATGTAAATAATTTACCCAAAGCTGAGTTTAATTCATCCAAAGCGGACCTTAATCAACCCAAAATAGAGAATATTGAATTTACTCAAATTTGGGTTATTGGGCTGAGCAACCTCGGTGAGGTGTTTGCATCTTGCTCTAGTTTTGATAGCAATCATGGGAAAGAAAGGGAAAACTACCCAATTTTGGGTAAATTTTTTCTGCGATATTCTCATCAGTGCGTATATTGAACTCAAAGTTTGGGTTGATTTATCTGTCCGTGTACACTCTGTGCAAAAAATTCTGCTCTTTGATTTTACTCCATCTAAACGATTTTATAATCTTAGCTAAATAAGTGTAACTAATAGAGGGATATTTGAATTTTCTAAATGTCATGTCAAACTATTGAAAAAATGCACACCAGTGCCACAGGAGCGCGCGCGCTGAAAATGCACTGGAGTGTTTTCACTGAAGTGTATTTTCAGCGCGCGCGCTCCTGTGGCTCTGACGTGCATTGTTTTGACAGTTTGACATGACGTTTAGAAAATTCAAATATCCCTCTATTAGTTACACTTACTTAGCTAAGATTATAAAATCGTTTAGATGGAGTAAAATCAAAGAGCAGAATTTTTCGCACTGAGTGTAGGACAACACTGGTCACCGGACAGACAAACAGGGCTATTATATATAGTAATATCATACTGCATATTGCATCATACGATTGAACACCCCTCGTTATGTCTTCTCACTACATTGCTTGCCTTTTGTGACACCGCGGCGCTACTGTGTTGTCTTTCGAAATCAGCCAGAGTGGACTATACCTATTGGTAATAGAGTATATTTGATTGATCTCAGCAAATTGTTAATAATTAATAAGAACATTTCTGTGCAACGTGGTGGTAGGACCTGGTACGCACTAGTCAAGTGTGAAACGGGCTAGACACACGCGACGCATTATAACGTTCTTATTTATTTCTAATAAAATTGACTGACTTAGTACAAAGAAGTATTTTTTAACGTTTTTTCCGGCTTCAGTTGCGATGAATATCTCACGCTTAGAATCATAAGGGGCGTAGCTGTATTGATCGATTTCTCTTAATCGATTTTATATTTTGTTAATAACTCAAATGTTTCAAAAGCTACAACCGTGACTGTTGATTCTGATGCAAGATGAAATCAACTTTTATCACACAAAACAATAAAATCTTCGGAAAACTGCCCCAATTCGCCACAATAATAAAAAGAAAACATCGACGAAGAGACATCAATCAACGCAGTTACGGCCCTATGATTCTTAGTGCAAGAAATATCTTTTGTGGTCTCGATTAACAGATACTAATATATCCATTTCATTACATTTCGTCATGCAATACGCTTTAAAAAATGTATTAAAGAAAACTATAAAATTTCGCGTTTAGAATCGAAGGGGCGTAACTGTATTGATCGATTTCTCTTCGTTGATGTTTTATTTTGATCAATGTAGCGAATTTCGGTAGTTTAATTAATGGTTTGGTTTGGATGGATTTAATAGTTTTATGTGATAAAGGATGATTGAATCTAGCACTATAAAGAAATAAATATAAGATCGATTAGAAGCGATCGATCAATGCAGTAAATCCCTTATGATTCTAAACGCGAAAAATAGCCACTTTGGAAAAAGTTTGACGTTTGTTTAGAATAGCCGAATGAGTGCCAATGTTTTTCAATAAATCGAGGCCTACATTGATCAAAATTTGTAAATATTTATTGCCTTTTGAATGTCAAAAAAGAACTCACTAGGCCGCCATTATCGAGCGCAAAATACTGGATAGATGACTGTTTAAAAAATTATTTGAAAAACTTCTTTGTTAAATTCTTAGGAAATTCCTTCAGAAGTTCCTACGAAAACTCCTGCATGAAATTGCATAGGGGCTGTCCATAAACCACGTAGACTCTTGAGGGGGAGGGAGGGGTTTCGAAAAAGTCTACGATAGTCTACGAAGGGGGACGGGGGGGTATACCAAAAGTCTACGAAGACCTTGTTTATTTATTTTTTTCGAAAACGATATACAGCAGCTTTGAGCGGAGTTCACAAGTTTGATTTTTTTTAGGATTTTCCGTTTTTTTGCATGACTTGACCGAAATAATCTCTCGCGTTTCTCCATTAAAATAATATGAATTTCACTAAAGTAAAAGTCTGAATTACGGCTTAAAACTATCAAGAATTTTACAGAAAAAAGCTCCTAAGTATTCTATAAAAATTTTCGAAATTTTTTCGACATCCTCACTTGGATTTTACTGCAGATTCTACTATTTTTATTGTCTTTATTAATGAGGTTTTCGGTCCTAGACTGGTTCACCTCAAAGCAGATTCTGCTAGAATTTCTTTTGATTTTCGAAACTTCTTTGCATACTGTGGAAATTATGTCGTACACCCACGGATTTCTTTTGAATTTACAAAGGAAGCATTTTAGAATATCCCAGAAAAAGTCTTTAGAATGCCCAAAAGATATTCTTTGGAGCTTGTAAAGGGAATTCTCCGAAATTTCCGCTAGTAACCCTTCAGAATATTCACTGGAGATTTTCTGGGAAGTCCTAGATTTTTTTTTCTTAATTTCGGAATTTTTCGGAATTTTCGCGAGGAATTCTTTGGACATATAAGTAAAATTCTTCGAAATGCCCATGAATGCCCAAGAAAATTCTTCGTAAATTTCTTCGGCAGTTATAATGCAAATTCTTTGGAATTATCGATGGAAAATTTTAGAAATTTCTAAATAAATTTTTGAAAACTTTCACGAGAAATTATTTTAATTTCCCACCAAAAACAATTTGAGTTTCCACAAAAAAAAATTTGCAGTTTTTGTAAAAAAGCCTTTCTAGTTTTCATGAAAATTTCTTCGAATTTTTTACGAGAAGTTCACAAAAATTTCAACTGAAAATTCTCCAGAATTTCCGCCGAAAATTATTCAGAAAATTCTTTGGAATGCCCATAAGATTTATTTAAATTTCCTAAAGAAATTGCTCCAAATTTGCAAGAGAAATTAAAAAATATCGTAGGAAACAATTCTAAATTTCCACGGGAAATATTTCGGAATGTTCGTTTAAACTTAAAATTACCTCGGGAAATAATTCTTAATTTTCACGAAAAATTACTAGGGGTTTTTTTAACGGAGAATCTTTTGGAATTTAGAAGAAAAATCTTGGGATTTCAACAGATGATTATTCAGGGGGATATTCAATGAATTTTTCAAGTAAAGCATCGGAATTATCACGGAGAGTTCTTTGGAGTATTTCAAGGTTATCAATTGGGGAATTTTACGAAATTTCCACGCAAAACTTATTGGAATGTAGAATTGACATTGTCGGAATTTCGACTAGAAATTTTTCCAAATTCTGAAAATTCTTCGGTTTTCCTAATTTTGAACCGGCGTTGAGAATGATAGGTCAGATGTGTGACAGATTCATCAGTGGCGCACCGATGCAAAAATGTCGGTGGTGGCGCACACCTCTAGGAGGAATTGAATTCAACAGTAATTAAATTAATTGGCTTTGAGATTTGATTTCAGAAGTTATGGACAGAGGATTAAATTTGATTTCGTTTCAATTTGATTTTCGTTTTGTTGGATTTTGTTCAGTTTGGTTTTATTATGTTTGAAATATGAACTTTGTTGTAATGTTTACATGGAAATAGAATTGAATAGCTAAATTGATTGAAACGTGGTTGATTTCCATATTTTCCCAATCACATATGAGGTTTTGTAAAATTTGGAAAAGTCTACGAAAGTCTACTAGGGGGGACGGGGGGGTTTGGAAAAGTGAAATTTCGGTCTACGTGGTTTGTGGACAGCCCCATAGCGAATTCTTATATAAATTCCTCTAGAAATTACTTTTTTCAACATTCCTTCAAGAATTTTCTCGAAAATTTCTTTAGAAATTCCTTTGAAAGTGCCTTCGAAAAATCCTACTAAATTCCTATAATTTTTTTTTTCGACATTTCTTCGAAAGTTCCTTTAGGAATTTCTTTGTAGGTTTATTGAAGAATTCCTTCGAAAACTATAGGAAACCACTTAATGAATTGGTCCGTAAATTCCTTCAGAAATTACTTTACGAAATTCTTGGAAAATGATTTTAGAAATCCCTTTGTAAGCTGTTTCAAGAATGTCTTCTGAAATTTCTTTGAGGACTTCTTCGGAACTTGTTCTGAAATTATTTTCAAATTCTTCGGAATTTCTTCTGAAAATTCCTTCCATCGGAAATTTCTTCTTTGGGAAAACTTTAGAAAACTTCTTAAGGAATTGCTCCGAAAATTTCGTTTGAAATAGGTAGGTAGCTCCTGCAGAATTTCCATCGAAAATTTCTTCAGAAAATCCTTCAGAGATTTCTTTGGAAATCTTCACGTACTTCAAAGTACGTTCGAAAATTCCTTTAGAAAGGCAATCGGAAAATCTGAATGCCAAAGGGGATAAGGCTTTGTGATTCTCATTCGCCGGTTGATTTAAAATCCTATAATAGCGTTTGCATCGGATGTGTCAATTATGGTGGTTCAGGAACCTTCTTAAAATGCTGCAATTTCCAATAACCATTGTCTTTTGGATGCTATGGAAATTATGAGAAAGTTCCAGCTCTCCTAAGGATCTCAGATAAGGATCAACAGATTTTTGGACGATTCTGGTTGCTGAGACGACTACCTAAGTTATACTCACGTCCTCCAGGTCCCACATTTGCCTTAGCTGCTGGAGAATCATTAAGGTCTAGCGGTAGAACAATATCGATGAGGATTACCCGCTACATGCTTTTGTCTTATAGGGTCAATTTCTTTACCTCCGCTTAGGCCTTAAACCATTTTTAAACGTATGGTTACGCACCGCTTAGAAATTAAGCGGATGCGAAGAAATTGGCCCTTAGACCACATAATATTCTGATTGTTTACAACTGATACAGAAATCATCATAATTATAGCGGAATCGAAGTTTTCTAAAATGTTTTGAAAATCAGAGACCCCAAGACACTAAACTGTTGTTTTGTTAGAATTAATTCCTGAATGGCAACCTGATACAAAAATAATCATTAATTATATTTCGGAATTTGTTTATATCTGAAGACGTACGTGAAAAATGCATTACATTTTTAGATGTATAAGTATTAAAAATAAACATTTTGCCTATAAAAAAAGAAACAACGCCATGCATCCGCATGTACACACTTACTTTTCAGATTGTGATCATTTTTGAACACATTCAGCAGCTCCGGATGGTTGTAACCCAGCGGGACGGACGAGATCTGCGTATAAATATCCAACAGCACGTTGCCGTCGACATCCTGCAAGTAGTTACCAACGGATCGCTCGTAATCGGCAAACAGCTGAACCGACCCGCCTTGCTGTTGGGCGACACGTCAGCATCGCCAATCGTGCGAAGAAAATATGAAAAGAAAAAGAAAAGCACAGACGTTCATTCAAATGCAACGACGACGATAACGAGTAGGTAGGAGTCAAAACAAAATCATCAAATTTCACTGCCAAGGTCGTCGTCATTGCGCACGAACGTGGGTAAATTTGATAACATTTGCTCACAGATAATTAACGGGGGGTATGTACTATTCTTAGCATGATTGTCTCAAAGATTTTACATTCCAGTGAAAGATTTCACATATCAGAGTAATATCTCTTTTGCAGTTCGTATTTCATTGTCGGTTTGCGTGGGAGTGCTATCAGATATGTTAAATTGACTTTTGAATATTTAGAGAAGCCCCAAAAACACCTCCAGTCGAAGCAAAACGTCTTTTGGGTATTTCCTCATATTTTCCGTGTTTGAGATGCCCGTAACAAAATTAGACATGAATTATGTAGGTTAGGGGAAAAAAGTGTCAAAAGTGGTAGTGGTAGGAAAAATCGAAATTGTCCACATTTTGATGAAACATCTAACAATTCAGAGAGGCAAAACACCCTAGAGGGACTAAACTACAATGTACCACGCGTCTCCACGCACGGTACGTACCAGAATGTAGATTCGAGTAGAAGAGCTGTCAGCTAAGAGGCGTTTTGCCTCGTGAGTTTCACTCCGGCAGCGAAATATTACCACTTTTTATGAATATGATTAATTTGATTAGGATTTTCCTAAATTTGAGTATTACATCGGCTAGCTATATTGTTTAACTGTTCTATGAGGTTGTCTTTGCTTAGGTAGGGTATATTGTCCCTTCTTTCCCTAAGTCGTTTTGAATTTTTTGTATTGTCTTAGTTATCGCATTATACACCAATAATTAGAACACGAACTACATTTTATTAGGTTTCTGCGGAAACCAACAAAAATGCATCGAAACTTCCAGTTTTCATTCACGACAGCTATTTACCTGAAATTTAAATCCGCTGAAGCAGATACAAACTGTACAAAAAATACGCATGGAAAAAGAGGTATCCCTAAAGAATTTCCACTGGAAATTTGAAAAACAACAATTTAGTAAGAATTCAAAATAACCAAAAAACAGGCGAGAACAAAAAAATGACAGAGGGATACGTCACGCTTTAAGATGGAGAAGGATTGAGAGCAGCGTGATGACTACTTATAAACAAAAAAATCTAGAGGTTTATTACAAAAAGTTTGACGAATGGGGGTGGGAAATGGCCAATTTTTGCGTAACGTATTCTATGGATCTCCCCAAGAAAGCATAATCAGTGTGCTATTTAGGACATATCGGGCAACAATAGAGCTAGTATCTACGCTCGGTCAAACAAAATCAGGAGGCTTAAGAAAATGAAAAGCTTTCGAGCTATCATATATTTTTTATCTTATCAACCTTCATAGTCAACACTTAGTAATGGTTGACTCTTTGTTATTTTTTTACATCGTCTAATGCAAGGTCGAATGACATAAAAATTGTATACCCATAAAGATTTGGATATTCTTATAACAAACTCAAAACTTGCATAAAAAGAATAGACGCAACCACAAGATATTACAACTGGAACTTGGCCGGCTTTTCAACTTAGTAATTTATTAGCATTTCTTCAGTTATTAACTGAAAGCTTTTTTCTAAACCCGCCATTGCATGAGTATGTATCTTATGTGGCAAGTACAATGGATACACTATGCCCAGGGTGCCGAGAAAGTTTCCAACACGAAAACATCCTAGACCGGACCGAGAATCGAACTCGCCATCACCGGATTGGCAATCATACGCCTCCGATTGGCAATCCTTTGCTTGCTCGCTGTGAAACTGGAAGAAGTCGCCGTGTTTACATGAAACGATTTGATTTTGTTTACGTTGATGACCTCCCGAAGAGGAGCACTCGACAAGGGCGTTGAACTTACTCTGCATTTCAGAGCGCTGTTGAGTGAGGAGTGCAACGCCATCAACCAATTCAAAGTCTTGTAGGTGCTCCATGGTTATAGGCTGCCATAGCAGTCCGTGGCTTAGTTCACGGTCAATCGCACCTACCAGAATCTCTACGATTACGATGAGGAACAGTAGTGGTGATAGAATACATCCTTGCCTCTCACCAGGTACGACCCGGATAGCAGCACTCTGCACGAGAAGGCTTCGTACTGTGCCTAGATGAGACCGATCATTTTCTCAGGGACCCCTTGCGTCTCAGGGCGCCCCACATGTTCTCGTGATTGAGACGGTCGAAAGCATTTTCGTAGTCAATGATTCCAAGTAAAGGGACTGAAATTCGTTGACCTGCTCCAGAATGATAAGGAGCGTGATAATATGGTTCACACATGAGGAAGTACGGCGTACATTGTACGCATTAACTGATTCAAAATAATGTCCCTTTGCTTTTTTTTCTACGAACAAAATATAACAAGGTATTTGAGGCGATTTTACCGATTTCACAGAACCCCGACCGTATTCATATGTTCAGCAATCGACTCGTGACATTTTCTTCTACTATTATAATAATCGATTTTGAACGCTGAATCAACTTTTCAATACAAAAAACTTCGGAAAGTGCAGTAAAGTCATTACTACATGTGCATTGACCTAAACGTAGTAAAAACATTCAAATCACTTTAAAACATTGTCTACGACAATCCTCTTACAAGTGTAGGTGGATGCAAATACCAAAAACCATACCCGAAAACAACCCGCCAAACGCGTTCATTTGAACTCGCATATTCTGGGTTCAAAGTTATAAATAATCCAATTTATATTGCGTCTCCGGTTGATGCCATGGCACCACAGACAGTTCACGTGGTTCCTTTGCACAATGGATGAGGGAGCGACATGAGGAGGCAAAAAATAATTTCAGCTTTTTATAATTGTCCACATTTTACCTCCAAATGTATTATTTCGATGTTGTAATACCTACTGGTTTGATTATTTTGAGAAACGATAAAGAGTAGCGAATTAAAAAATAAAATACAAATTGGTATACGATTAACTGACAAAACTATTTATGGAAGATGATTATTTTGTGTTCAGTTGTGAATGTAACCATTTATCAGCTGTTCAGCTGTAAGCTGTTCACATTCGCGGCTAACCTTGAAAAAGATTTGAGGAAATTTATAATTCTTCCTGAACGATGTACAGTGGGTGGAAGCTGCGCAGATGACGCGTTTTTTTTCGATTGTGTGGAAACGTTTAATTTTACATGGGTTGTGTCCGAGAAAAAAAAAAGATTCAACGTAAAATTGTTGCCTGTTTTTGTCATCTTGTTTTTGATTCAATATGGTGATATACACACCCAGGGTTTTATTTAGGCGGTTGGAATTCCTTAATTTTTCGGTTAATCTTGTTTTTGTCCATTGAGTTGAACTTTTGTTATATCCCTGATTACTTTTAACTATGTAACTATGTATTCGCATCTTGTAGGTTGATCACCATTTGTCAAGTAAACAACCTAAGACGCGTATTTTCCCCGTCCGGTCCGGTATAATTAAGTTAATAAAACCCACTACCTTTCCAGGATTTGCAGTCCAAATATCTCCTGGTTGCATAAAGCCACTATTTAGAAATTTAGATCTACCCTTGTACAATGCATCACAACTGCAAAGGAGATGTTCCGAGGTTTCACGTTCCATGTTACAGAAACGACAGATATCATTCTGAATCTGGCCAATATTTTTCAAGTGATATCACCTCGGGCAGTGTCCGGTTATTAGAGCTTTTCGGTTACTTTAATATTGGGAATTATAAATCTCTTTAAGGTCACTCCTGACGGAATCCAAGTTTCTGTTGAAGTTTCCCTTCGTTGTGATTTAAACACACGGAATAGGTTTTGAGAACTGATAACTATATTGAATTTCATCGTCCGTACTGACTAATATCTTACATGTTATGGTTGTGAAACATAAAATATTATTTATTAAACAAGTTGTTTTTCAGATAAACTGGCTGCACTGCCCGTGCAGCCATTTGGATAATTTGAAATTGAAACTCTACAAATGTCATGTGAACACATCCTACCACAGTTGACTATTACATGTATGTTCCTTAAGGGAACGGGTGAAAAGAGAATTGTTTACAAAACAATCGTGATGGCCTCGCGAGAGTTGTTATTGTTTATGAAGTGTTCTTCTACTCGATTGGTATTTCAACACTTCCCCTCAATTCGAACGTTCAGCCGTTCAAATAAATATCTGTGTTGTGTCCTGGGTAGTCCTTTAGTGAAGGCATCTGCAGGTTGTTCTTCAGAATGAAGGAACTTTAGTTTTAACTGACCTTTCTTGATCAAATCGCGGATGAACATATACTTGACGTCCAAGTGTTTCATCCTTTGGTGGCTCCTGGGTTGCTCCGCATACTTGATGCAAGGGATGTTATCTTCCATGATAATTAATGGAATGTTGGCCACATCCAATTCTTCCAATTGTTAACCACAAACCTTCTTTAACAGCATATGATAATGCAATTAATTCTGCAGAAGACAAACTGACTGTTTGTTGCTTCTTCGTAGCCCATGCTACGAGATTTCCATAAACCTGGAAAGCATATCCGGATACAGATTTGCGATTATCCTCATCGTTTGCAAAATCTGCATATCCTATCAACACACTTTGGACCCTATGTTGTTGATACACTATGCATGTGTCCATTGTTCCACGCAAATACCGTAGTATTCGTTTTAGTCCGGTCCAGTGGGTATCTGACGGATGGCTCTGATATTTACTCAATGCGCTTACCGCAGCACAAATATCAGGCCTGGTTGTTATTGCTAAATATTGTAAACAACCCAATAGTTCCTTGTATGAGTGTCGCGTCTCATTTCCATCACTCTTTGTCCATTTGACATTCGCATCTAGTGGTGTTCCTACTGGTTTACAATCAAACATCCTAAATCGCTTCAAGACCTTTTCAGTGTAGCCAGTTTGAGAGATTTTTAATGTTTGATTATTTCAATCTCTTATTATTTCCATTCCCAGGAAATGTTTTACTTCGGATAAATCCTTCATGTGGAATAACTTTCCAAGCTCAGATTTAATCCAATTTATTCTGTCAAGATTTGCTCCCACAATTAAAAGATCATCTACATACAAAATAAGGATCAATCCTTTTTTTGTTGATTTTTATAGACACAAGAATCACTTTTTAATTGTTCAAATCCCAGATTTTTGATTGCTGTATCAAACCGTTGGTTCCAACTTCTGCTAGCCTGTTTTAATCCATACAGACTTTTCTGCAAAAGAACAGTTTGATTTTCACCGACATCGTCCTTCGTGTTGTGCACTTAACTGCATGTAGTTAACCTCTTCCAAGTTTCCGTTAAGAAACGCCGTCTTAACACCCATTTGATGGATTTGCAATTTCATCTCATTAGCTATGGATAAAATTGTTCGAACACTCTCCATCTTTGCGACTGGAGAAAATGTTTCGCCATAATCGAACCCGGGACGTTGCGAACAGCCTTTGGCCACTAGCCGTGCCTTATATCGCCCGTCCTCCTTAATATTAAAAACCCATTTCGACTGAATTGGCTTCTTGGTGATGTTTGTCTCTGCCATTCTCCAAGTTTGATTAACTTCCAAATATTGCATTTCACTGTCGATTGCAGCTTTCCACTGTTCCCAATCGTCTCGTTTTTTCAATTCTTCAATGTTTTGAAGAATCGGATTAACCTCCGAAAGCGAAGTTGCAATTTTGGCCATTTTATAATCAGTGTACCTAACCGGTAATTTTCTTTCTCGATTACTTCTTCGTACTCCTTGCGTATCAGATTCATCTTCTGAATACTGATCTTCGGAAGTACTTTCATAGTCACTTTCTAGTGATATTTCTGTTAGTGTAGTTTCATCACTAGCACTCGTCTGTCAAGAGATGTTTTCTTCTCTTTCTCTATTTGCCTCAGGTTGTTTAATTTCTTCTGCATGTGAAATAGGAATATACTCGATTGTGATAGTTTCTTCAGGGGAACTTTCATCATTCTCATCTTCAAGATGGCCTGAATGATTTTTAAATAGTTTCTCTTCATCAAATATTACACTTCGTGATGATTCAATTATTCGAGATTTATTATTCCAAAGCCTGTATCCATTATTTGCGTAACCCACAAAAGTAAGACATTTAGTCTTGGAATCTAATTTCAGCCGTTTTTCCTTAGGAATTTGGGCATAAGCTGTGCTCCCAAAAACTCTCAGATTGCTCGCATCTGGTCGCTTATTGAAAAACATTTCATATGGAGTCTTGTTTTCCACAAGTCCATTCGTTGGACATCTGTTTGTGACATAAACAGCACAATGTAGAGCTTCCCCCCACATTTCCTTTAGCATTCCGCTTTCGTGTATCATCGCACGAACTTTTTCCATCAAAGTCCGGTTTAATCTCTCGCTTACTCCGTTTTGTTGAGGAGTGTAAGGTATTGTAAATAACATTTGAATTCCGTTAGCTCTACAAAAACCTTGGAATTCATTTCCAATGTATTCACCGCCATTGTCACACCTGATCTTGGAGATAATTCGACTGAAGTGTCCTTCTACCAAGACTTTATATTCTTTAAATTTTTCAAAAACATCGCTTTTCCGTAATCGGTGTCATTTTATTTAATCCAATGACCGATTTTAATTTCATTTTACCACTCTTCGTTGCCCGAAGTACCTGACCGGATTTTGCTGTCGAAATTGCAACGAGCTTGTCCAGCACCTTGACGTCCTCCAAAAGGAAGGGCAGGGATTGACACGAGTGGTATGATTTTTGCGAAGTCCGTCCAGTTATTTGGTTTCGCCGACGACATTGATATCATGGCACATTGGCACGTAACTTTGAGAGGATGGAGGAAACCTACATCAGACTGAAAAGCGAAGCAAAACGGATTGGACTAGTCATCAACACGTCGAAGTACATGGTAGGAAGAGGCTCAAGAGAGGTCAATGTAAGCCACCCACCACGAGTTTGTATCGGTGGTGACGAAATCGAGGTGGTTGAAGAATTCGTGTACTTGGGCTCACTGATGACCGCCGATAACGATACCAGCAGAGAAATTCGGAGGCGCATAGTGGCTGGAAATCGAACGTACTTTGGACTCCGTAAGACGCTCCGATCGAATAGAGTTCGCCGCCGTACCAAACTGACTATCTACAAAACGCTTATAAGACCGGTAGTTCTCTACGGACACGAGACCTGGACGATGCTCGTGGAGGACCAACGCGCACTGGGAGTTTTCGAAAGGAAAGTGTTCCGTACCATCTATGGTGGGGTGCAGATGGCGGACGGTACGTGGAGGAGGCGAATGAACCACGAGTTGCATCAGCTGTTGGGAGAACCATCCATCGTTCACACCGCGAAAATCGGAAAACTGCGGTGGGCCGGGCACGTAGCAAGAATGTCGGACAGTAATCCGGTGGAAATGGTTCTCGACAATGATCCGACGGGAACAAGAAGGCGAGGTGCACAGCGGGCAAGGTGGATCGATCAGGTGGAGGACGATTTGCGGACCCTCCGCGGACTGCGTGGTTGGCGAAGTGCAGCCATGGACCGAGCTGAATGGAGAAGTTTTTATGTACGCGGCCACTCCGGCCTTAGTTCGATAATAAATAAATAGAACAGATACCTATTTATTTTATTTTAATTCTATAAATTAGTCATAGAATTGAAAGTTAAATATTTACAGAAGTTTAGCGTCTTTCGAAGAACTATTGCTTGTGCCATAAGTCGCAAAACATTCATTTCACTCTTTACTTATGAAAATTATTTCATAAATTCTGCTATTCTGCTTTTCAATAAACTTTTGTATTGACTATTTTTTAAAGAACTACCATTTCTAATTCATACGATGTCTAATTTAATAAATTGTTTAGCTTTGTAGAAAAATCAAGATGCGAAATAAAATTCTCCTAATTCTATGGCGTAGCTGCGCGCGATGGACGGCCTCTTCTGCTGACGACAGCAGGGTGTTCGCTACAAACCATTGCAATCAATTTAAACCAATTGTTGTAAATTGATACCACGTAACAAACAATCAGAACTCATTTATGCTCGCACACGACTTTTCGTAACGATACGCGACTGAATTCACAGTGCTTTGAACTGATGGAGACTTCAAAAATTTCACTTTTCTGAGGACGACAAACGAAAAATGCTCTTCCATAAATATGGTAGAATGTATCGAACCTTTAAGTTAAACTAAAATAAGGATGACTAAACGATAATAAACTAATAATAATAACACCAAGAAATATTTGCCACAGACCACATTTGTGTTAAAATATGGAAGAAATAATTTGAAAAATCTCAAACAGTAAAAATCCTGATGAGCTGGATGTATAAAGCGTTTGGCAAATTGATTATAATAAGAGTAAAATCTACATACATTCTACAAACTGAATGATTTGATTTTTGTATTTGGCCATTTGTCATTCGGTAAGTGAACGATGTAATGATGGTTTTCTGAACTGGCATAAAATTATTTCTCATACCTGCAGGGAATTCAGTTGCTTCAACAGATCCTTCGATTTCGGCCCAGGGATGGCAGTTTTGACAGATGGTCCACTTGGTTCACTCAGCTGGGTCGAGAATGTTCTGCATACTGTGGAGTACACGAACGTAATACTAATGATCCATATTTGCCCGATGTCTGTATGACCTGAATTAGATAAAACTTACATTTCTGCAACGAGCTGTGCTTTTGAGCCTCAAGTCGCACGCAGTAGCACTCAACGTTTTCAGCCACATCCTGAAGTGGTTGAATTGGAACCAATCAGCACAATTTAATCCTTAATTTGATAGATTTTCAGTTCCACTACACAAATTTCACACCAACTTCACTGCACTGTGTATCAAATAATCATGCGTCAGAATAATCGGAGCTTGGGCGAAACTTCTTCTCTCAAGAGCTGTGGATGAAATGAATTCGTCGGCTCTCCTGCTATCTACCCAAATATAGATGGAAACGAATGCAGGAATAGCGTATACACAAGCGGTCGCACATGTTCTCCTGACAATGTAGACGGCGGCGGTCTCTTTATCACAATCATAGACCAACATATCTCACCTATTTGGAACCGCGGAGGAAGCAAGTTGAACCAGTAGAAGAGAAATACAAAATCTCCCTCAGCAGAATTAAAACATGGTCCTATCGGAAGAGAAGTGATATGTGACGTGGTGGGTACCTACAAGGGAGTGAAATTCAACCGAAGTGTTTTCTGAATGGTATGTAGGTATTCAAATTTGACGATTTGACGGAACAAGATGAAAGGCTCATTTTGATGCTGGTCCGTTTGATCAGCCTACTACGTATTATCAGCAGTTGGAAGAAACTACTTATGCTTCTACATCTACATACTTCATCAGCAGATCAGCAGTGACATGTATACCGTGAGTGATTGAAATTGTAATGGCCGCAGGCCATTCATAATACATATGTAGGTACTAAGATTCAAAAATATTTTAAAAATCTCGCGGGTTAGAAAGTTTTCATCAATTTCGACTCGTTCAAATTTTTTCAGTATTCAATTCGATTTCAGCTGGCAGGGCAAACGAAACTTCTTTCCTTTCCACATGCCAATTGGGCATTTGCTTGATTGGTTCTCGAGTTATGCAGAAATGTGTGTTTTATTTGTATGGGAGACAAGAGTGGGACAGATATTTTCACTTTCAGCATGGCTTTTGCAAGCCTCCTGGGAGTCTTCCTGATCAGGAATGCATAACAAAATTATAACTCAATTCTATCAATTGTTGTTACTTAAAACAATGTGTTATAATTTGTTAATTCGATAAAAATGTGTCTTCGGCTAGTTTTATTTCATATCAAAATTATAACAACATTAGTTTTGTATATTTTCACAAAATAATTGCCATTTTTTGTAGACATTGGAAAAAATTAAAGGTAATCACCTTCAGTATAACTTGAACCCGCTCTATATTAATACATAGCTGGAACCAAAGTTGGAATAAAAGTTAATTGCCTACATTATGGATGGAATTCGTCGTGGTACGTACCAGATTTCTATCCGTGATGTAGGCAATTACCTAAAGTAGATTTTGTACAGAAAAATATATCAACGTTTGTTATAATGTTGATATGAAGGTATCAACCTCTGTTTTAATTGTGTTACGGCTAGATTATTTTCGATATATTTTTTGTTATTTTAACAACTAAACAGCAAAATTTATAACAAATTATTGTTATGCATTATTGATCGGTTGGGTCCTATTCAATCATGGAACTATAATTTAGCGCTGACAATTTTAATTTTGCATAAGTTTACTTTGGGGCAATTTACCTTTACAAAGAAAAAATCCCGAATAAAGTGTCCCATTATTCTCTAACGATAAATCGATCCTACTACATCATAGGAAAATTATCCGACGCTCGTGAAAATGTTATTTAGATAAAACATTGCTGTATGAACGCAAGGCTCATTACACTTTTTGTTCCAGCATCACTGCCACCTGCTGCTTTGCGTTGTTTGCACGAGGCACCACTTTGCGTGGAAGATTCGCTTAGCATGAATAAAAAGCGAGTTACTATAGGGGCCGTCCAGAAACCACGTGGTCATATATGGGGAGGGGTTTGTGACCACGATAAGCCACATGGGGTGAGGGGGTGTTGTCTCGAACCACGTGGTTTTTTACACGAAAACTTTTGGTGAATACAATAGCGGTGTAAAAATACAAATCAATTATAATGATTAAATATTAAACGCAAAGTGCATCTAAGGGCTGATGCCCGAGTCTCTTTCAACTCAGCCTTAAAAGACGTAGGTGCGCATCGTGAAAAATCGATAACGCAGCGTCGGTCAAACGCCGATGCATATCTGTATTATTTGACCATCTAACCTAAGTCCTATATCCATGCATAAATAAACGAAAAACAGGTTGCGATTCAGTCTCAATTTACAAAAAAAATTGGATGGGAAAAATGGAAAAATATTTTTAAAAAATTCCGCGCAGATGGTTTTTGGCATCACGCCGCCGACACTTTTCATCAGCGGACTGCAGCTACAATTTTGAAAAATGTTATGTTTTTACAATAATCCAGAAAAAATCTTAAGAAGAAAATTCAAAAAATTTTTTGGGATTTTCAGGAAAAATCAAGTAAAGAAATTTCCTGTAAAAACTTTGGCATTACTTCATACAATCCTGATAAAGTTCTGGCATTCAGAATTTTTTGAACAATTCTTTCTGAAAATTTTGCTTGGAAATTTTGCTACAAATTAGTAATGAAACAAAAATAAAACATCTCCAGTGTTAATTCCGAAAAAATTCTGAAACTCCGAAAAAATTCCATGTAATTCTGTCTGAAAATTAAAAACAATCCTGTAGGAAATAGGAATAACGGCTTTGGCAGGTTTTGTTCTATTATGGCAGGGGTTTTATATGACTGGCTCAAATTTGGCCTGAACATTCTTTGCACATCAAAGAATATTGTGGCCAAATTTCATAAAATTGGTCGACAAAACCCCCTGCCAATAATAGAACAAAACTGCCAAAGCCGTCTTTCCTATATAATTTTCGGTGGAAAACATTCTAATGAATTTCTTCGACAAGTTCTTAGTCTTGCAAATTCTTCTTCATTTACAAAAGTTTTTTGAACATTTTAAAGAGTGCACTTCAAAATGTTCAGTCTCCGATTAGCCTTATAGCAAAGGTGTAGGATTGCCAACCCGGAGATGACGAGTTCGATTCTCGTTCCTGTCTAGGATGTTTTCGGCTGGAAACATTCTCGACACCCTAGGTATAGTGTATCCATCGTACTTGCTACACAAGATATATAATCGTGCAATGGCTGGTTTATAGCTTTCAATTTATAACTGAGGAAATGCTAATAGAATATACTAAGTTGAAAACAGACCAACTTCCAGTTGGAATATGGAGCCAATATCACATGAAACACTTTGATATTTCCGTTGATTTTTTTTCTATTTTGGAATTTTGAAATGAAAATTTTCGGAACCATTTTACGCTCTTTGTGAGTTCTATCACATTTTTTAAATTTTCCGTATTTTTTATTCGAGACATTTTTAGAATTTCCACGGAAGAGTCTATGGATTACCTTTAAAAATTCTTTGATTTTCAAACAATAAATCTTAAATTCTCAAGGTTCATGGTTTTGAATTTGAACAGAAATCATTTAAAAATTTCATCAGAATTCATTCTTCTTCGGATGTCATTTTGATTTCTTTGTAGGTTCAGCTAAACATTGCTTTAAATCTTTACCATGCAAGATGCATGAAATGATTTAGAAAGTTTAGAGTTTCATCAGAAATTCTTTAAAATTTTGATTTAATTTTTTAAGGAATTTCTACTGGAAATGCTTCAAAAGTACAACCTTCAAAGTACTACAAAGTACATTTTTTCGTTATTTCCACTTGTAAAACATCGGAATTTCCTCAGGAAATTCATTATTTATGATTCAGATGAACTTTTTCGATTTTCTACTGGAAAATCTTAGGAATATACATCAAATTTCTTTTGGAAATTAAAAAACTACTGAAAATTTCTAAGAATTTCTTTTGGAAACGAAAAAAATCCATTGGAAATTTAGGAGAATTTCCTTGAAGATTCATTAAAGTTGCCCAGGATTTTGGAAAAAAAATCTTTAGAGATTTTGAAAAAAAAGTAAGCTGTATTTTATACTTGAAATTCTTCGGAATTTGGTGTATTGGAATTTTCATCGTAAATATGCATTTCGGATCCTTCTACGGATTCTTTTAGTTCTAAAAATTTCTACCGACCATTTCGAACTCTTCCACAGAATTTCGGAAAAATGTTTTTGAAATTCAAAAGATTTTCCAGGAGACTCGAAAAATTTCTTATCAATATTCCGAAGGGTTTTCCTTGCAACTCAGAATAATTATTCTTGAAAATTAAGAAGATCTTGGAATTTAAAATTAATCCAAGCAATAAAGTAGACAATAATTTAGGAAAGCCTACCTGTCATAGACGAGTTTATACAATCCATTAGATTCCATCTAATTGTATCTTTACAGATACGCATTTCAACCTCAACAATTAAAGCGTCTTCAGTGTCTCGTACTTGACTCGACTCCACTGAAGGGCAGCTTCTGAGTCAAAACCGTATCTCAGACTAATTAAGTAATGGAATTCAATGGATTATAAACTCTCTATTGAAGAAAAACATTCACTAAAAGCTCAAATAATTTTCTTATTAAGAGCCTAGCTTTTATGATATTAAATAATTATCATAATTGATCGAAAAATTAATAATGCACCTAAATGTTCTAAATGCACGAAATTCAAGTAGTGCATGAAAAGTTTATGACATAGAGAAGCTTGCATTTAAAAAATCAACATGAAATTCTAAATAAAACGCTTTTAAAATCTAAGGAGATTCCTGCGATATGAAAAAAGTGGCAGTGTTCCAGAAAAAACTCTCAATTCCTAAAATAATCTAAGCTAAAAATAGTTTAAAATAACGATTGAAATTGAATTCTAAACAAATCTCAACCCTTTCAGGAATGAAGGGTCATATATGCATTTTGGTGTCTATAAAATCACAAAAGCTAGGCCACCATTTTCTTCAGTAAAATTGTTCATCTAGATATTGGCTTTACAGAAAAATATGGGAGCTCAAATTTGACTGACCATGAAAACTCAGATATCCAAAACCTTGGGAAGATTTCGATTCTAAGCGTGTAAATAAAGTTTAAATGTTTGAATCATTCTAAACAGATGGGTGGTCAGATAAGATGGGTCATTCTGAAGGTTAAGCCAGTGATTAATATTCAGGAACACGAGATGCTCAAGGTCTTCAAAATTCTCTCAAGTTCACCCACGAATCTACCAGATCAATTAAGACATTTGCAATGTTATCATCATCGGTATGGGTATATACCGATGAAATAAACTATGACCTAATTTACATTAACATGAGATCCAAGAGACAAGGTACTCAAAATTATCTTGAGTCAACAGCAAGTTGCGCAATGACTATGAGGTTCGCAAACTGTTTTGTAGGCCTTAGAAGCACTGGGTTCACGGACTTGAATGATCAATGTTCCAGGACGTTTTGTATAAACTAAAAGTCTGTAGTAGCTTGTATAAATAATATGAAGTCTATTAACCAAATGGACCTACTGGGATTTATATCATACATCATTCATAAGTTGGTTAATTGGATAAATCAAGATATCCGAACTCCAAAATAATAATTGTCTATAATTCCATTTCTCTATGAGTCGCTTATGAAAGGACCATTGACTGAAGCATATTCGAGATGTGGAATAGAAGTTCCTTGAAAATTATTCAAAGAACCATCAGAGTGACCGAGAAAATATTTTTGGTATGGCATCATTTGATTCCACGAGTCGATATCAAAATAAAATTTCAATGAAGAATTAGAAATTTTGAGAGACCACTCTGGATTTAAAATCTCTTTAGTAGAGAAAAAATAGAAATTTTCCATAATAAAATAGGAAATTGGCAATAAAGAACAATAATACACATCAATAATAAATTAGCACTTGTAAAAGCAAAACTGCAATTTTAAAATAAGAACTTTCCATAAATAAATGAAAATGTTCAATGGAAATACAAAATTTTCATGAATAAATCAATATTAGCAATATCACAAAAAAAAAATTTATTAATATTTATTTCTGACATTGATGATTCTGAAAACAATAATGAAATTTCTACAGGAATTCTACTCAAAAAGAAACAACAGTAGGAGGTTTCATTTGCATCTCTAATATTACATATTAACTTTGTGATTCTCTGATAAACCTTTCATTGTATAGACCAGTTCAGATGCTTCCTGAGGTTAATATCTTAAGAATTTTCAGTAGCTCCAGAGCTATGGAAGGTCCCAAATACTCTAAGGAATCTATAGGGATATTCAGTGATGAACTTTATAGTTTTTAAAAAACACTTTTCTCGAAATTTTTATAAGATATTCGCGAGCCCACATTTTTTGTATCCTCCTGAAGCATTGAAGGTGTGTGAGTTCTAGATTCCTATTACCTGATACACATTACAACATGATAACATAATCAAATTTTCGACTTCGAAAATTTATAATTTCCATGCTGGTTTAGTTTAATTTTGAATCAATTGAAATTGTCCATCTTCAAAATACACAAGGTTTTTTTAATTTTGTACTTGAAAAAAACCACGTGGTCATAGGGGAGGGGTCTGCCAAATGACCACGATAAGCCACATGGGGAGGGGGTTGAAAATCTTCAAAATATGACCACGTGGTTTCTGGATGGCCCCTAAGGACACGTAAAGATAATTTAGTTACTAGATAAATATTGTCGCTTCGGTTCCCTTTGTTCTGCTGTCCGAAACATGTAATTACTACCTGTCAAATCGTATGGATTTTCCTTCTTTGACATTTAGCTCCCTATCCTCGCCAGCAAAAGATGTTCCGGACAGCGACGACGCGACAATCTTTATCTAGTATCTAAAATATCTTTTGGACACGTATACCAGCCTTGCTGTTTGAGTCTTCGTCCAAAGTTACTAGTAGAAGAAATTCAACCAAATATCAATGAAGGTGTGATTAATAAAAGCAGCGATAATAACGCACACTTTTCACATCATGCAACGAAACGATTATGGATTGGGGATAGTTGGGGCCTCTCATCGCGACGTCAATGGCTCGAAGCTAGTCTGAACAATAGAGGTAATAAACTATAGAGGAAGATTGGCGATGTCGTCTGTGATTTTTTTGTTGAAAAAATATATTCCTAAATTCTAACTTTCGAGCTTTCCAGTATTTCTAACAGACTTAGATAAGATGCTTTTTTTCAAGTTCGTTTATTGAAGCTCAGGCATGTATAACACTGTACGGAGCCACGGTTCTTTTGATATGTACAGGGTGCGGCAGAAAATAATGCGAAATTGGTTCCATTTCTTTCAAATCCCATTTGAACTGCTCCAAGCAAAAATATCAACATTTTCGGTTGCAGTTATCATTATAAGGCCTTGCAAACAAATTTACTGAATGTGTGCTCAATTTTTATTAAAAATATCTTCAAGCGACACCGGAGCTAAAACACATCTTTCGAACCTAGTCCTCCGACATCAGTTGCCATGTGCATGTTAGGGTTGACGTTAGGGTCTTCCACAAGGTCGATGATTTGCAGGCTCGCTTCTACATATGCCCCAATCGTATTACCCAACGGATTAAGATACGGGCTACTAGGGGCACAAATCTATCCACAAAATTTCATTTTGTTCTTCTGCCATTGTTGGTTCGATTGGACGTGTGACATGGCGCTCCATCATGCCGTGGACAACGTTATGATCATCGAAAATTTGGCCTTCGAGGAAGCACTTGATCCTTTAAAATACCGATACTTCGGTATTGATTTTAAACCAACATAAATGAAAACAGGCGCAGTTTCAAATCCTTGGCCCAAGCCAAAAATAATGACATCAGCCGGATTGGATTTTTTTATCATTTCATTTATTTGGTAGGCTCAGTCGTGTGTGACACTTTGAGGACCGCTATTCTTAAGTATGATATTTTTACAATCAGTATCATCTTATCATTAACAGTTAGTAGGGAAAAGGGACGTAGACCGTAATACTCGTGGTACTCAAGGTTAAAATTAGCTTAATTCAGGACGGGGGGTAGGAATATGGGTTTAGGTTATTCCAGCTGCTCGGAGCAGCAGCCGGATTAGTTATAATATAAACTTTTTCTCCTGAACATCACAATTTTCTTCGGTGAAATGAACCGGTCCATCGGCCCACAAACTACGTGATCGATGTCATCGTAACCACTCCTCACCTACATTAGTTACTATCGACAAGGTTTATTCTGTACGATGATGTGCGTTTATTGAATAGGACTATATAGCCTCGACATCACTCGACCTCGACTGAAGTCCCCACCTCTGAACCACGCTCGCTCAGAAATTTTAGGAATTATGGAAAATAGCCACCAAGTTCGTTGCGTGCAATTCGTTTGCCAACTTGAAAGAGTAATCTGGCGGACTAATCGAAAAACTCGTTGCTCGAGAATTGTCTATCATAAACCTCACCTTCCTGTGCGCCCACCTTTGCCGAGTCCGCCATCTCATTGCCGTAGATTAAGCAGTGAGAAGGACCCAAACAAAGGTAATCTTTCGACCAAAACACGCATCTGCTCTCTTATGTTTGAAAGAAAGTAGGATGCGTGCTTAACAGGTTTCATCGACCAGGTGCCTCAGTAGAACTATAGAACTAAAACTAAGACTATCCGAGAAGATGAAATAATGGTCTACGGGCTGATTTGAAATTGTCCCCAAAGTGAAGTTAATTGCCAGCTCAGCAACATAAACCGAACACGGTTCCTGAAGTTTCGGAAGGTGGTTGAAGTTACATTGAAAACACCGACGCCAGTGAATCAATGTTGAAACCATCAGAGAAATATCTGTTGTTGCAATTGACATGTTCATATTTTCAGAAAAAAGCGAGGGATATAGCATCCATGAATAGCATGTTTCTGGACAGATCGTATTCAATTGAGGAACTGTCATTGGTGAAGGGAATGGGTAGGTTATAACACGGAAGACAAAGATCTGATGATATGTACATAGTTGAGATAAACTCTCAGAAATCTTGAACGACAAGTCAGTTCAAGTATTGATCGCGTTATCTAGAACAAGTGTCCCAACAAACAATTCAAGCTGAATAATCTATTATTTTAGCTGGAAGACTATTTTAGTTGAATAAGCGCTCCATCAGCTTCTAAGAGTCTCTTTCGACCGTCTTCCAGTGTGGTTGGTTTTGCGCTCTACTTTTGTGCGGTGGTTCGGCTAAAAGTATAGAACAATAGAACCAGTGCAGTGACCGCGGTCGAAACAAATGTGTGGTATGCCGCTTCTTAGCTACAACCAACTGAGTTTTTTGCGGTGAAAACTCGATCCCAAATATCTGGCTCAAGTCAGAACCTTGGGAAGACCCATGTAACTATTTCTGGAAGTTGTCAGAGTGCCAGTGTGAAATTCATTTTGTTTTCTGGCTGCAAATTGTACAAGAAATTAATCTAAATAACGGGTAATCCACTACTGTGCAGATTATCTGACAGTATATATATCTATGGTACTTCTATGAAACAGTAGAAGCATAAGTACTAAGAACGCTAGTGGCCTGTTCATTTACATTATTTTGCCAAGTTATGCTTCAGCAAGCCATAATTTATGCATCATGTTGTAATGCATGTTTGGTTCGATCACCAACATCGATTTGACACTTGTAGTACCGGTACTTTGGCTGCCAGGTCGAAGTAACCAAGATGTCACGCGAACAGGAACGACATTAGCAATCTTAGGGTGAAATCAGGAGTGATTCAGTTTGATTCTAAATTTTCGACCACTATTCTAGTTTGCATCTGGAGCAAAATAGAACAAACTCGCTGGTTTCCCCAGCAGTGTTCTATTCATGTTTTCAAATTTTCAATTAATTGAAATCATTATGTTACTGCCAAGTAAGGCGCCGGAATTGCAAAGTGGATTGATCCGTAGATAAAATGACGCATCCACACAAAACAATTGAAAAATATTTGAATCTCGTGATTCAATCGTGGTTCAAATCTGCAGAAAATAGAACGGAGCGTTATACCAGTTTTATTTTTTGACAGTTCACTGGTATAAAAACTGAATCTAGAACAGCTGCTGGGAAATTCAATGTTTCAGATTCATATTCAAACTGACAACCCCGAACGATTTGAATCACTGCTGATTTTACTCTATACTGTTGAATCTGTTGAAGTACAAAGCAACTCATTGATCATAGTAGGCAACCTGTTACACTGTTCATTGACATTCGTATAATTTGAGAAAATAAATCATTCCTGAATTACACTTCAAACAGTAAAGACGTGTTTGGTCATTTGTCTGCTCAATTACCAATAGGTTATGAGAAGAACTCATTGAAGAGGATAACTCAATCCAAACTGTGAAATCGTTACCAGCTATTCCGAGATTCGAGTAGGATGAGTGTTCTCAAGACGTCTTTCAAGAAGCTTGGTGATTCCAACTATGCGGTATGGTTTCGAATGGAGCTTGTACTGATTCAAGAGGACCTGTTGAGCGTCGTCAATGAACAGAAGCCTCAAAATCCGCCGGCAGATTGGATCACGAAAGATGCGAAGGCACGTGCACTCATTGGGCTCTCAGTTGAAGATGGGCAACTTTCGCATGTTATTCGAGCATCGTCGAGTAAGTGTGGGACGCATTACGAACTTACCGCGAACGGTCATGTTCCTATGGAGGCTGTTGGAAGGAGGAAGCATGTCTGAACATTTGAACGAGATAACCTGCCTAACCAACCGGCTGATTGCTGGGAAAGAGCTGAAGGAGCACTGGATAGTGGCCATGATTTATCAAGCTTACCGGAATCATATGGAATCTCATTACGGCGTTGGAGAGTCGACCAGAAGCGGATCTAACCTTGGGTATGTGAAAGGTACACCTTGATGAATGGAAGCTACGTGAAGAAAACCAATCGATGGAAAGGTGTTACGAACTGGTGGAGATGAGACAAACAAACTATCCATGAAACGAAGGTAACCTGCCATTATTGTGGTAGAAGGTCATTTTCGTCGGATTGTAGAAAGTTCTAATGACAAGAAAGCAGCAGAAGCCCAGAGATCAAAAGGTAAAGCTATGATGAATGATGAAATCGAAATGTGTTTGGCGGCTGGTGAGCACACTGGTGACGCATGTGGTTATTGGACTCTGGCGCATTTCTCATATGACGAATGATGTACGTTTGCTGGATAGATTGGATGCTTCGCGGAGAAATAAAGTTCAAGGAACTGGCGTTGGTACAGGTATTCGAGGCGTTAATGATGAAGGCGGCAGTTAAGGTTCAACTATCTGATGTATATCATGCGTGCTGGAAGTTTATTAAGTGTTAGCAAAATAACCGATGAAGGATTCGAGTTATATTCACAAACAATGTACAAGATAGTGAAGAATGATGTGGTTTACCTGATAGGAGAGCGCCGAGGCGGTTTATATCATTTGAAGGCTGGACCGAAGAGTATTGGTTACTGTGGCCGACCATTCCAACAATGTATTCATTTGTGGCATCGCCGGTTAGGACACCGGAACGCGGATGCGATTATGCGAATTGTGCGCGACGAAATGGAACCGTTTGATGATGCATAACTGTAGTTCAAACCATCTGTGGCACGTGCTGTGAAGGAAAACAAAGCCGTATTTCATTCCCGATAAATCGGAAAGCAGAACGGTTGCCGTGGGTGACTTGATTCATATGAGCTTGTGTGACCATTCGAAGAGTGTACACCGAGCGAAACCGATTTTGTCTGGTGATCATTGATGATTTCTCCCGTTATACTGAAGTATACTTGATGAGATGCAAATCTGAAACTTTTATCAAGATCCAAGAGTATTTGATTTAATGGAAAATCAATTTGGAAGAAACAAGAATCATGCGGGCAGACGGTGGAGGAGAATTCACCAACGTGAAATTGAAACAATTTTAGTAATTATGGAATCCGGATGCAGCAAACCGCTCCCTATAGCCCTCAGCGAAATGGTGTAGCAGAAAGAAAGAATCGATACCTGGTCGAAATGATGAGATGTATGTTAGCAGAATCAAAACTGGAAGAAAGGTTCTGGGGAGAAGCCCTAGCAACCGCAAATTAAATTCAAAACCGTTTACCAATATCATCGTCAAACAAAACCCCTATGAGGTGTACTACGGAAGAAGCCATCATATACCAACCCGTGAGCAACATGCAGCTCCAGTACACTGTCATGTACCCGAAAAATTGGTTCAGGTGGTTCTGTCAAACTCAATTATTTCGTGAGCATTTCCTGAATATGGCGTAAAGTTAAAATAAACCCAAATTTTAATTATATATATTTTTTAATCATTTACACAATTACATTGCTCATTAGTTATTTTCTTATAGGCTCGTATATACATAGCTCTACGGAGCTGGGTCAGGAACTAATAACCGGGACATCAGGTCCCGAAGAACCGATTAAAATTCATACAACCCAGATGAGCTGACGAGACCAGCACCGCCAGAGCGCTAGTGTATTTACTCACATTATGGTAAATTTATTTGAAAGTGTTTTGCGAGGTTTGACAGATTCTCACGTCACGTTTTATTTACGTTTTCTGCGTTTTCTGTCCAAAGTAAAACTGCAATCCATACGGCCATCTCAAGCGATATATCAACCTTTCTTAACCTGTGTGTTAATTTGTCGACGATCTGCGATAGGATGGCAATATTTAAATTAGATCGCTAAAATTCCTTAAAGTTTTTGTCATTATTTATTACTTTCACGCTAACAAAATCACTAACAGCATTTCCGTTTTGTTCTCCTTGCAGATACAAAAGTAGCCGGGGTCCAGTGGTAGGTACGATCGCCGCCGTCCACAGAGTATTTGTCCCACCTCAACGTTACTGCCCGCGTGGTCTGAACCGCATCGATCCCCGTGAGTTTGAGCGCATTCGAGTTTCGTACAAGGTTGCCATCGAAGCACCCGCAGCGGTCGTACTAATGCGGGGCTCACCCTGGCATGAACATTGGCCAAAAGATCAGTGGAGTGTCAAAGCGGTCAGCAGCGCGACCAACCATCGCCCTTTATCCCAAAGATCCCGTGGAACTGGCGGCGCCTTCCAGCGTCGGCCCGACTTGATCTCTGCTCGATATGCCACGGCCGCTCGCGAAACGCAGATCAAATATTCCTGGAACTCGGAGGACCGCTCGCTCAATGTGTGTGAAGGAGGACGACAAGATGACATTCCACCGGCACCCGGTGGCACAAACACAGACTGCATACAGGGGCAAGGTGGGCTTCACCAGGATCTGCACGTGTGGAAGTGTTCTGGTCGACGCGCAGCAAAATTGCTGTGATCGGTGTTACCCCTCCGAGGGACTCCGTAGGTTATCAAAGTCTGGTCGGTTCGAACGACCAGAGTTGAAGACTTGGAACGCAATATGCTGTACCACAATTCGAAACCTGCCCCGGTGTCACGTACCCGCGATGCATAAGCCAGACGACGACCTTCCTGGTGCCGGACAAATTCCTGGTAGCGTTAGACATGGACGAGGAACGCTCAGTTTCATCGTCGACGGTCATATGGTGGCATTCCGGGGGCTCAAGGTACAAGCTCTACCCGATCGTGTCCGCCGTCTGGGGCACTGCGAAATCACCATGAAGTACATCGGTGACCTCGATCGTAAGTATCCATTCCTTTTTATTCAATTGCCGTTGGAAATTTGAAACGACGCGCCATTCGCAGGCTGACGTCAAACCCAAACAACCAACGCGATCCGCGGAGTGCAGCAGTTTTTCATTTTGTTTTTATTGAGAGCCGGACTGAACCTTAGCCTTCGCGTCATCAAGGTTAAGCTTTGTGGGTAATTGATTTTGCCAAATCAGATCAAAACCGAAAACAATCGATACCTTTGAGCATGTTTACAATCACTTTTTGCTGCTTCAACGAAAGGGTTTCATTTTGGGCGGTCAAGCAACTTTTTGGGCGTCGGATAACTTTCTGATTTTTGTTTTTATTTTGTGTTGACCGATCGCAATGTAAACGAATGGGTGGAATAGTTAGGTGGCGTCGTCGGTTGGAATGGTTTGCTGAACGAGTTGTAATCCTTGCGCGGATTTGGGAAAGTGATGCGGATATTTTGGTGAACGGTTACCATTGCTGTTGTAATGCATCAATGTCACTAAATATATCTCAAATTCTGGTAGAAGTCCAGAAACCGAGTTTTGGAAGTTGTTTTCCGTAACTATAGTTCTGATTGGATATTTCGAATAGTTGGAAAATTTAAATGCGACTTTGAGATTCTTAACGTTTGGAGTGAAAATAAAAAACAATCGAATCAAATGCATACCATATCAGCTCATAATTAAATAAAATCTGGTATAAGGCTCGTGCCGATTTGGGCCCACCGAGTTGTGGATAAGAGCGGAACCAAACGGACGAACATCTGCGGTAATGGAAATTACCGAGCTACCCGAAGATGAGTCTCAATTTCTCCAAATATCAAGAATCCTCGGTTGATGTTTTTGCTTTAAAGGGATTGAACGGGAATTTTAGGGTTCCAACGGGATCCTTTAGGATTCAATAGGAATTCTTTGGGGATTACAGGAAATCTTTTAGGGATTCAAAGGGAATCGTTTGGGATTCAACTGAAATTGTTTAAGAGGTTCCAATGTGAATCGTTTAGGGGTTCAACGGTCAACCTTTAGTACGAATTCTGTGGGTTTTAGTAAAACCAGCAAATCCTTTAGGAGTTCAACGGGAATCGTTTAGGGTTCCCAACGGAAATCCTTTAGTATTACAACGGGAATCCTTTAGATTCAACAGGTATAAAAGGATTCAACGGAATTCTGTGGGGATTGGAACAGGAATCCTTTAGGGTTTTCAACAGGAATACTTTAGTAAAACCAACGGGAATCCGTTAAGGACTCAACAGGTGATCCTTAAGATTCCACAGGAATAGTTTAAGATTTCAGCAGAGGAATCGTTTGAGTTCAACATCCCGTTGAATTGCATCCCTTTAGGGATTGCAGCAGGTTCCTTCAGGGATTGTAACAGGTATCCTAGGGTATGCTTTAGTTCAACGGATTCGTTTAGTGATTTCAACAGGAATTCTGTAAAGTTCAACGGGAATCGTTTGAGTTCAACGGATCCTTGAGGATTGCAACGAAGTTCTTTCAGATATTTATACAGGTATACTCTAGGGACTCACAGGAATCGTTTAGTGATTTCAAGGAAATTCTTGGGATTCAACAGGGATCCTTTAGGAGTTCAACGGGAATCGTTAAGGATTTCAACGAGAATGTTAAGAAGTTCAAAGGGAATCCTTTAGGATTCAATGGGAATACTTTAGTGATACCAACAAGAATCCTTTAGTACCATCGGAATCCTTTAGGGATGCCAACGGGAATCGTTTGGGGATTCAACGGGAAGTGTTTACTGTTTAGGGATTCACGGGAGTATTATATTTGGAATCACAGTATCACACAGGATTACCTTCAAATCTCAGCAGGATTCCTTTGAGTTCTCTTTAGAAACTGCACAGGATTTCTTTCTGAATCTTGGCTGGATTCTGAAAATCCTGTAGGATTCCTCTAGTAACTCGGACTTTTCAAGTTCTCGAAGGATTTCTTCGAAATCACGTAAATTTCTATGGAACCCAGAATGATTTTATTATGAATCCTGAAAGTTCTTGTCGAATCTCGGAAGAATTTCGCGGGAATCCTGGAAGGATTTGCATTGCGAATCTTGGAGAGTTTCCATCGGAGTCTCGAAAGTATTCCCATCAGCTCCGCTAAAGTCCTGGAAGATTTCCTCGATTTCCCGAAAGTTCTGTTCAATCTTCCGAAAGAATTCTCTTCGGTCTCTTAAAATTCTCTCGACCTCTCGGAAGAAACTTCCGATATCCTGGACTAGAACAGAGAACAGACGTATCCTCAACACATGTTACGTCGTTCACCTTTAACGTTGATTTAATTTTTCCGGAAGAGTTTCCTGAGATTTTTAAACGACTTTGTGAAATCTTCGAAATCCCTTTCGGAATATCGGAGGATTTCGAGGAGATTCCATAGAAGTCCCAAAAGCTTTCTCTATTGTATTCGCAAAAGCATTTTCGTCGAATTCGGAAGAATTCTCGTTGGAATCCAAGTATTCCGTCGGAGGTGTAAAGATTTTCCTTCGAAAATCGGAAAAATCTCCTCTCGGAACTCGTGGTTATCTTTGGATCCCAAAAGGATTTCTCTTGGATCCCTAGCGTTTCCAAGGTTTTCTCTCATATCAAACAAACGCCTTGGAATTACTCTAACCACTCTTAATCCCAAACGGCATCAAACCCTAGACGGTTCCTTTGACATCCTAGATTTCCTGGAAATTCTTGATGCCTTACCTATAACTAACTCTCAGAATGTTCCTTTGAATTCCTCTTAAATTTCCTTACATTTGGGACATTTTACTAAACATTTTTACATTTGGGGCCAAATGAGCGGAAAAAAATCCCGAGGTGTGAGGCTACCTTGAGAGAATCGTTGAAGGATCTTTCAGTGGATCTCATAGCATCTCCATGTATCCTAGAATGATTCCATAATTTAAAAATTTCCTTAGGACCTCTTGGACTCCATGTGAAATTCAGAACAATTTCTTCAAAGTGCCGGGGTTCTTAAGAGACCACAAAAGATTCCTTCGGAACGCCTAAAAGATTCTCTGAAATCCCTAGAATTTCCTTCAATCGACGAACGATGTTCTGCGAGATACCCGTAAGTAAAATGCATTGAAACTCAGTTTCATTTAAGATCCAAGAAGTTTTTGAGAATTCCAGACGAAAACGGTTCTCGAATTTTAGAATGACTCCTACGCGTCAGAATCCATGGGAAATTCCTTTTTTTCAGAAAGATGGCTTTTGGAATCTCAAGCTTTACTTTCAGGATCTTAACAATGTGCGTTCCTAAATTCCAGAAAAAAAATTTGAAAGCCTTAAAGTGATTTCTTTTGTATTCTTAACGAAATTCTTACAGCTGGAATCCCAAGATTCAACCTAAACTCAGGAAAATTTCTATCAGAATTCTGAGAAATTCACATTAGAAACCTAGAAGATTTTCAATTATCAGAGCGAATCCTTCAGAATTCATTGGATACCATTCGGAATTTTATAGAAACTCTTTCAGAGTCAAGTAGATTTCCCTAAATATCATAGATTTCCTTCAATATCTTCCTTAGTGCATTTAAATAATCAGAAAATATTTTATAGAAGCATTCTTTTCGGAATCTCGAATGGAATCCTTCTAGGTGACCATTATTATACTGTTTTGTAAAGTGTTTGTATTCCAGTATTTTGAAAGAATTTCTTGAAAAAAAATCCTTAAGAAATTCTTCTTTCTCCGCAAAATCTTTTAAGAGTTCATGGCATCTCCTAAATCTTGTGGATTATGGGAAATCCTCTTTTGTTCTAGATATTCTCTTGGATCATCTTGGAACAATACGTATTTCAATGAATCATCTTAAAAATCTTTCTTACCAGCTCAACTAGACTTTTTTTGTATTTCAGAATCTAATAGACCACCGACCTCCACTTAGTAAGTTGTTTCTACGGTGGCAACTCATCTAAATTAATCTGGTGTTCTAATAGTAGAAGCTGCTCACCTTTCGACATGCCTTTCACCGAACAGGAGTTCGTGTTCACGTTAACTTCGTCCCCGTCATTACAGCTGGTTGTTCCAGAAAAGATAAATGGGCAATGAATCCTACAGGACCGACTGTGGCTACTCCCTATAAACCCTGCTAGCCTTCCAGTTGACGAACAATGCCACCAGTCTGTAACTGCCAACCATCAGTGAGTGAAATTTATTCTAAGAATCTGCCGAATGGCACTATTACAACACCTGTGTGGTAATAACCCGATCTGTGGGCATACAATAAATATTCTATATACTTTCAATATAACAGAGAAAAAAATGATCCAAATAAATATTGTGTCAATAACAATAATAATAAAGTAATAAGTGATTAATAAGCCGAAAATACCAGTATTGAAACCTATATCGGACGCTTTTACATCGTATTGATTTATCGCTTCGATTACGTAGTTTTATTTTTTATCGATCGAAATTACATCCTCCTTTCATTACACAGCAAGCACTCTATTACATCGCGCAGTGTAATATTCAACATAATGGATTCTACGGGTTGAAGCGATTTCGATGTAATATTCAACAACTATTTTTGCTGTGTGAGATCTGGAGGATTTTCTCAAGAATCCTGAAGGTATTTTTTTGGAAATCGACTGAAATAATTTCAAATTTTATGAGACAATTTTAGAAAATTTCAATTTTTTTTCTTGTATAATCTCCTCATCATATTTTCATAAATGATGTCTATGCGCTTGTTTTGTTGTTGGTGTTACGGATGCGAATTTGAAGATGCATGGAGTTCAAAACTGATGGAATGTAAGTCGGCGAGCAAGAGAGGTGTTAATCATCAGTGTGAGTTCGGGTGGTGTCTGACCAACACTAACCAAAGGGGCAAAAGTCAGCTACGTAATCGAACCCCGTCTCCACCACCTGCAGAAAAGTATCCATCGCTCAAAAGGCATCACCTTCCAGGCGGCAAAGCGGACATCCCTAGCGAGAAAAGACATCTTGGCGTAAAAGTATCAGCTGCGCCACAGCCTCAACCCGTAAAGTATCTGCTTCAACAGACGCAATTCAACAGCAATTCAACAGACGGAAATTTTTCGGATCTTTCGTTTCATATATTAAGCTAACGTGACGAACGGCTCGTGCACTAACGGCATTTGTCACATCTCAAACATAACTTTTACCACCTCAGCGTGTCACAGGGTAACAAGTAAAGCATCCCATCGATCCTTACAAAGCCGGTGTAAAACCTTCAGTGTCGTTTCATCGGAGTTTGCCGTCAAGCCTTCACCTTGCAAATTTCCCTCAACGCATCAATCCGCTTTAAAATCTTTTCAGATCAGGAAGACTTCTTGGCCAACTTGCCGTGTCTTGTTTTCTTCTTCAAGTCCATTTCTCGCCCTGCTGCATACGGGCGATATTCCATAGCTGATCTCACCGCGACAAATTTCTTGATCAATATTTCGTTCCGCTGTGGGTTTTCATCGTCCGTTTCCGACTCGGGATGACGACTGATCGTATTCAGGCCGTCTCCTCCGATCTCAATCCCTACAACGACGTCGACGCGACCGTGGGACCTGCGTGTTCTTCGGGGGCAGCCATATTTTGATGTACTCAGGTTTCAGCGAAATTTCATTGGCTTCGACGAATTGGGCTGTTCGCGGTCCAGCTGTAACTCGTCAGTTCCTCAACGACACTTTCCGCCTCGACTGATCGGTATGCAGCAGATGATATTATTATGAAAACGAGAATGACAAGCGAAAACAAAAACATCATGCTGTCAGTAAATAATGCACGGTGAGAAAAAACATATGGGAAAACGATAACTGACAGCGTCTTTGTGTCTTTTCGTTTATACCTAGACTCTACACCGATTTAGAATTAAGCCAACACCGAAAAATTCCGAGTGTCGGGTCCCGTTGTTAGTTCCTGGCTGGGTGATGAATTATATGAGATAATCAGCAACTGGTTTAGCGCTGGAATAATGACAATTATAGAATTACTTAGGCTGTAGAACCATTCCACCGATTCTTCTAACCTTTAAGTTACAATTTGACAGTTCGATGGTTACTGTGTTGTTGTTGAGATAGTTTTGTTCGTTTGATTTCAGATGGGTGTGATAAAAGCAATAGCAAATTTTATTTTATTTTTGTGAATTTCGAAATGAATTCAGTTCTTTACTTTAAATGCAAATGTTGACACTAGTGAAATGGTTATATTTTTCTCATTTAAGTCATTTATTTTATTAAAATGGGACAACGTGTGACAACAGTTAGCCCATATATTTTCTGTCAATTTGCCCTTTCCATTGCCGTTCCTAACATTGTGTTTGGGGCTTTATTCGGCGCGGAAAAGAATCAGTTTTATGAGTTTTATTACGGATGAATTTTTTATGCCTTGAAATTTTAGGCATATCCTGGGATGAATGTGCCAGTTAGTTATTAAAAATCGTACCGATTTTCTGTCAAATCTACGGTTGCTGATTGGTGAAAATGACAATCGATTACTTCGATCGCGTGTATCACATTTTAAAGGCAGCTTGTTGTTACCTTGGCCGTGTTGCTAGTAATTAAATTGTAATTTATTACAAAATTCAAAGTTTTCTTTTTCGATTTTTTGGGCAAAATGAGTTCATGCTAGGCTGTAAATTATGTATGCATGATTCTCAAGGGTTATGCTCTTTGAAACACTCGATTTGAGCATTATTAACCAACTGTTTACCCATTTCATGAAAAAACTCATCTAATTCCATGTAAAATCTTTTGCTGATAGTACGTAACATCTTTCTACGAATTATAGAAAAAAATGAACGAGAAAACATAATTTTACCATATATTTTTCGCGATTTTGCATAAAAAATATTCGGAGCTGACGCACCTCTTCAAGCAATCGACTTAAAACAACAAGGCGTCAAATTCAATTGTCACATCCTATCATAGGGCATATCCAGCTTTTTACGCGATGGTGCATAAATCTTGAATCACCCTTTGACTATCCTGTGTCACTATAAATTCTTGAACAGATGGATCTCACAATATAACTTTATAAATGTTTCGTTATGAGGATCTCAGTAGTCTGTGCTTTATACATTTTCGTTGATAAACATGAAGCTTCAATATGTTGCTGAAATCGTAGGTTTGAAAACGTTTTCATATTTTAATCTAAGATATTTCAATCAAATATTTCTTTCCGAATATTATATAGGGGCAAGGGTTTTGTCGACCAAATTTTGAAATTTGGCCACATGTTCTTTGATATGCAAAGAATGTTTAGGCGAATTTGAGCATAGTCAGACATAAAAAACCCTGCCAATAATAGAACAAAACCTGCAAGATCATTCCCCCTACTACTTTTCAACTTTGCAGGTGTTCGCATGAACATTTGTGTACAGAATTCTTTCTCTTGCTTCAGAAATATTTAAAGCTATACTGTTCTACGAGAACATGTTGATGGGGACACTATTCAAACGATCGACTATATGTGGATTCTCTGGAAGGCAAGACTGAACTTTCAAAAAATCTTGTTAAAATTGTAATTTCAACTAATGTGGTTTAGAGCAATTAATGTGATTTTTCAGACAATATCTGCCATTCACTTTGAGTCATCTCAGTATCAGATGTTTCAGTATATATCAATTCATTTGACATAGAATCACTGTTTCCCATCAATGAATATACGGCCGCAGGATGACCATCTAGAATAGCTATCACGTGAGGTCGAGGAGGATGAAGGGCTAAAATGTGTTCAGTAAACTTGTTAAAAAAATGTTGGTGGGTGTGTAGATGTTCATAACGATGCGATATCCAAGCTGCCATAATGTTTCCCGACGTTGAAGTTCGGGTTTCGGTTAATCGTCAATAAGTATTTTAACTCCGCCTCCGAGATTTTACAAATTAAAGATCATCTTTGTTGGCCTCAATATGTTATGAAGTCTGAACAAGCTCATGTTTACAATGCTCCTTTATTTTCAATAACTGTTTGAACGTGGATTGCTAGATAAATCAATGATTGAAGCGAAAGTCATCAAACACAGTGGCGGACTAAGCTTTCAACAACCGACATCGGCATCGTTTTTATTTTCTATCGTAGTCGAGTAGTATTTTTTCGGAACTGATTACCACCACTTTTATTTTATACTAGTCGACCGGCAGACGTGTCACCATAGTGAGCGAAAATGCGCGTTAGACTGCTCATCAGAATTCCATACGAATCTTTATTTTAGTTTTTCGTAATCTACTCAACTTAACTAATGATTTTTGACTAAGTAAATATCATATAAACCGTGGAAACTGTAACGAATATAACTGCTGAAGGAATGAATATAATCCATCCAGCCGTTTTCGAGTTATGCGGATACGAACACAGACCTTTTCATTTTATTATATAGAAGAAGACTAGTCGACCGGTGTCCTGCGTAGTAGGCTAAAATCCCTGAAATTTCTATACGAATCCTAATTTTGAGTTTTTTTGATTTACTCAACCTTTAAGCCCAAACGCAATACAACGGAACGGCGAGAGAAACGGAAGAATTGACAGTTAGCCCATATATTTTCAAATTTTCCGTTTTCATCTCTGATCCATATAATAACGAATCTTGATCTAACCTCACTTATTTGACAGTTACAGAGCTTGTTTTCCAAGTTGTAGAAGAAAAATCGATGAGGAGAAAATTAAAATTCATATTTTTAGTTTTAAAATTGCTGCGATCCGAATATTTCAATGATATTCTTTGCATTCAGCATGAAATCAATCTAAAGGACATCTACATGCGAATAAAATGACGAAAATTTTATCGGAAGCTCGCCAGAGGCTAAGTCCCAGTGAAAAAGCTCTTGAACTGTCAACCTACGTCATCATGCACTGGTCTATTGCGTTTGCTTTACTCGTGATTTTTCATAAGAAAACATCATATAAACCGTCAACGATAACGAACATTTTGCTACACGGAATGAAGAAAATCCAACCAGCCGCTTTCGAGTTATGCGGATACGAACACAGACCATTTCATTTTTAATATAGAATAGATTATACTCTGCGCTTGAAAACTCAATACAAGAAAAATTTATGAAATCAAATTATGTTTTTAAATTTAGTTCAATTAATAGTTCCAATTATCTCTACGCCTTTTGTACTGCAACTCTTGCCCGTGGTTTGGCATCAACAAAAGACGAAAAATATTCCATTACAAAACCGTGTGGCGATGCAGGATGGCCCGTTGTTTATGTTGTGGCGCCATCTCTATTTTCCTAGTGGTACGCGAAACTAAGGCTTTCTGTCATCTTGTGGGGGTTGTCATATACACATATGCGAATATTTGGATCAACGGCGTTCGTGCATATTCCAAAACAGAAGCGTGAAGAGCTTGACAAAAGCAGAAAGAGTTAACTGTTGGTTACGCAGATGGAAGCAAAGGCATGTTGTTTCATGAACGAATGGATTGTACATCACTATCAGTAGGGATCAAATTTGATGAAAATTTGTATCAATTTGAAATGGAAGAGCAGAATAACGATGACATAATAATAAGCCTGGATAATGGAACTTCTGTGCCTCAAGTGACAAATGATGAGCCTGAACAGAACGAGCCGGAACTTGCAGGGGTTATACCACGATCGAATCAGATGTGGACGAGCGCACACCAAGTAAATCTGAAAGAAGAATCAAATGATCATGAATTTCTAGACGATCTTGAGGTGAACAAAGGAGTCCCCCTAAGTGGTTCGAGCGAATTTGATCATTACAGAATGTCAGGAGGAGCCATTGAGTTTTGCAGAAGCTTGTCAAGTAACCATAAAGAGGAATGGAGAATGGCAATGATGGAAGAAATTAATTCAATTGAAAGAAAACACATGGAAGTTAGTTGATCTACACGTGTAAAAAGAAAAGCGATTGGCGTCAATGGGTCTACAAAATAAAAAAATTCTAATGGAGAGATTTCAGATTTAAGCAAGACTGGTAGCAAAGGATTTAGCCAACAATATGGCGTTGATTATGACGAAATATTTGTCCGGTTGACGTCAAACAACTTTTCGTACTTTATTGGATGCGCAAAGAGGGATGTCTGTACGCCGAAAAAGCTTTACAAAACAGATTTGCGCTTACATCACTGGGAGCAATCACCATGGTATTTGGGAATGAAGTCAAGCAAAATAAGGATGGAGATTCTTCATATGCCAAGAACGCTACATCGAGCAGATTGCAAACTCATCCGGATTAATAGAGCTAAACCATCAAAAATACCCTTAGACGCCAGGATACTACAAGCATGAATCAAATGATTGTCTTCCAGATAACAAGAATATCAAAACTTATGGGCCGATTACTGTATGTATCAGTTAATACCAGACCAGATATGCTCTGCAGCTGTGCCATTTTAACAGAAAAATCGTTGTCGAATAAAGATGATGGGTAGAACTTAGGGTTGATCGTTGCCTGATGACAACCAAACATATGGGCTACGACTAGGCAATGAAGAAGAATGAAGAGTTGCTGGGATATTGCGATGCTGATTGGGCCGAATGCCGAGATGATAGAAAATCCAATAGCGGTTTCCTGATGAAATATAACGGAGGAACAATTACTTGGGCATGACGCAAGCAAACGTGTGTGTCGTCTCAACGGCTGAAGCAGAGTTCGTAGCGCTATCAGAATCTGTTCAAGAAACAATGTGGTTGAAACAGTTACTGCACGATCTTGCGAACATCCAGCTATCCCTGTGATTTATGAAGATAATCAAAGTGCCCTGAAAATGCTTGAAAATGAAAAATTTCAGTAACAGGAAAAACACATTTGATACCGGTATCATTACGCAAGGGATATGAAAATGAAACAGAAGTCAGTTTTATCTATGCTGTACCGAAGAAATGATTGAAGAATCTTCTCTTGGAAACCTCTTGGAGCAGTTTGTTTTGGAAAAACTGAGAACTATGTCTGAGTCGAGATCATGCGTAGTAGTAGTAAAAGTATAAAATTCTTCTTTATTTCATCATTTCTGTTCTAAATTATTTTTCATGTGTACAGTGCTCAGCTGGCTTGGCCTCAACTTCAATTTTAAATTTTCATGTTTATATTGTTATTTAGTGTTAATATGATATACGACGGCCTTTAGGAGGCGCTGGTGTGTTTTAAAATTTGATAACCTTACTACTGTACACTAATATTTACAATAAAATTTGAGCTAGATTGGAACTAGCGCCCTAATTGGAGCCTGATCGAATGCAAGCAACGGACCCTAAACTTTTCTTTACCTCACCAAGCGTTCATGAAGGTTTTTATTCCGCCAGACGATGGACCTCGGATGTTCTTGTCCTGGGAGGGTGTTGAGATCATCCTCAGGAATTTGTTTTGGACCCGTTGAAGTTTGAGGTGGTGGGTTTTAGCGCAGCTCTCCAGACCGGCATGCCATATTCAGTCACAGGGAGGATGGATTTGCTTGTATGAACCAGACTTATTTTTCAGGGACAATGACGACCGGCGGTTGATCAAAGGTACAGTAGTTTCAACAGACGTTACACTTTGTCACCGTTTTGTCAACCTGTTGCCTGAAAATAAGCTTGCTGTCGAGGTCAATCAGGCCCATTCCACAGTCGTGCCATTGAGGATGATTTTACGTCCATGGCGGAACAAGTTTAGAGTTTGGAGTGGGGAAAATGACCTGGGTCTCGCCGCGTTGATACAGATCTTCCAGCTGGTGAGGTACTCTGTCAGGGCATCCAGGCCTCGTTGGAGTTGCCACTAGCGCTCTGATCCTCTACCGTTGTAGACGATGGATGTCATCATCGAACAGAGACAGAATGCCGCCTTCTGGAGGTTCTGGCATGTCGGGTGAACAGATTGAAAAGCAGGGGCCGAGGATACTGCCCTGGGGACGCCTGCGACGATGTTGTGCGCATTGGAACTCGCTCCGCTGATTGAGACCGGAATGTCGCCCGACAGGTGATGTGATGATTTTCACCAGGTGGCTGGGAAGATTGTGGCGTTGTAGTTTGTACACCAGGCCATCATGCCATACATTGTCAAATGCCTTCTCGACGATGAGTAAGGCCATGGCGGATGTTTTCAGAGACAAACTTGTTCCGTCTGAGGACGTTGTAACTCAGGTCGTTGGTGTACAGTTGACCGACCGCGTCGGAAACCAAACTGTTCCTCGAGCAAGATGTTGAGATTTTCGGCAGACTCAAGTAACCGATGATGATAGCTTTTCAATAGCGGATAACCTGAGAGGCTGATGGGTCGATAACTTTGGGGAGAAGGATCCTTCCCAGGCTTCCGATGGGGATGACTTTCGCTGACTTCAGGACGATGGGGTAAGCTACCGGAGACACTGATTAAAGATCAGCGAGAGGTGCTCAAAGAACGGCAGCCTCATGTGTTTGAGCTCAGATTCAGGATGCTGTAACCTGGGGCCTTCATGTTCTTGACGATTTGATATAGGCCGTCATTCGTCAGCTGGATCTCAACTCCTCCGAAGTCGTTGGGAATCAAATGGATGTTATGCATGCTCGTTGACGGCTGCTTCGTGTGGACTGACGATGTTCTGCCCAAGATTATGTGAGCTGACGAAGTGACGACCTATTTCAGCGACCTTCTCTGCAGGAGTTTCAAGCGATCCTTAGAGCCATTATTGTCTAGTGGGATCAAAGGTGGAATGCCGAGCTTGGTTTTAGAATTTTGGTCATTTTCAGAACGGCAGCATAATCTGGGAGAGTGCGGATCTTATTCGAAAGTCGTTATTTCTGAGGTCCCCATTCTGGCCTTGATAATTTTGTGATTCGATTGCAGCGTGCTTAAGCTCAGGCGGTCAGTACGCTGAAACTGCCTGCGAGTGACATTCCGCAATCGAATCAAATCTTTAGTGAGTGTATCGATGTTTGAGGTTGCTTACCTGCCGGACGTCGGTACGTGTTGCTCAGGCCGCCGTGATCGCCTCCTCGATAGCGCACATGGCGGTCGATCTTTCCGCGTCTCCGGACGCACCTCGTAGTCGACAGGTGTTATCGACGCACTGCTGGAACGCTGCCAGTTCACTCGGTGGTAGTTCCGCCGTAACTGCTGGTGCCGATTGACCGAGGCCAGTTCCGCCACCACCGGATAGTGATCCGAACTGAGCTCCTGGTGGACGGACCGGCTGCGAGACGTGGTCATGGTTTGTTACGTAGAGGTCGAGCGTTGCGTGGGCACCGGACCGACTCAGCCAGTAGGGGAATCGGCTCAGGATCGTGTAGTGCCTTCCTCATCGTTGCTCCAGATGGTGCCGTTTCGATTGCCGCGACTGTTGCCCCAGGTTTGATGTTTGGCATTCAAGTCGCCGGCAGATATACTCCTTGCCTCCGCGTCACTTGACGATGTCCCTCCGAAGGGCAGCCGATGATCCATCGCCGGCTTTGGCCTGCGTTGGATACGCCGCGATGAGCGCGATTGTCCGACCGAAGTGATGATTTCGACCGATGGCCTCGATGACACTGAGCTGGAAGCTTGGAAGCGACGCGACAGTTGATGTTGTAGCGAAGAGCGATGGTACCATCTCCCTGGTCGCCGGTCGAGGTGCACGATGCGAAGTCCGGGATGTTGACGTTAACCTCGGTTTTAGGTGCGTTTCGGTGATGAACGCCACGTCTATTTCCTTCTCCTCAGAAATCCTTCAGGCTCGATTATGATTTGCTCTTTAGCGAGCAAGCGTTCCAGTTGACCAGGCCCACCCTAGCAGCCATTTCCAATGATGATGGCCAAGTGTGAAGACCTGGTCAGATCGGTTTTGCAGCCGCGCAGTCGGTGCGAGCTGCGAAGATCGGCATCATTGCTCCGGAGTGTACAGGGCACGGATTCTTCCGGTGGGACGCTTGCGTTCTCCGACTGCCGACGGAACCCAGGAGGAGGAAGCGGGGCCATTCGCTGGTGGATGGTGCCGACGATGCTGGAGCTTGGACCGATGCAGCTGCCGCTGCCAGTCGCTTGTGCGGCTGTGCGTGGGGAGTATTGGAATCCGACGGGGAGCGGGATGGCTGGAAAGTTCACCTCGTTGATTACAGGAACACGGTTCTTCTTCAGATGGTCCTGGTGAAGCCTTCTTCGGATTTCAGGAACTCGGCTCGCTTTGGGCAGCCTTTGTGGTAGCCGATGTTTGTCGCCACAGTTGCGCACTTGGGATCGCCACCTCCATTTTGTCACCTCGTCCGTCGGATGGGGTTCGCCACACTTGTTGCAGCGCGGCTTCTGCGGCAGTTCCTGGTGCCGTGCCCGAAATTGAAGCAGTTGGTGCATTGCGTGACATCGCGGTGCTGGCCGAATATCACCAACACTTGGTCCGGTAGTGGAGTCCGTGCTCCAGATGGATCAGGTAAAGCTGGTCGCGATATTCCTCGCCTTGTCGTGACGAGCGATCTTGTGGACGCTACTGGCTTCGTCCGCAACTTCAAGCTCTGCTTGGAGCTCTTCCTCCTTCATGTCGTGAAGTCCGCAGCAAAGCCTTGAGCGGCTTCGTGCCAGTGTCGAGTGTAGTACTCATACTTGTGGACCTCGAGGAACTCACGACGGATTGATGATGGTCCTGTTGCCGGCATCACTTTCACGCCCTCGCTGCAGAGCCGAAAAGTACATTTCAGCCCTTGAGCGATCAGCTGGCGAATTTTGGGCGTAAATCGGCGGATCGCCTTCACAAACAAGGGCGGGCACTTCCCTTCCGCTGGTTGTCACCTGCGGCAGGCTGATTGCTGCTTCTTCCTCTTTTCGGCGGATTGCTGGCGTCATCAAGCGGCAACGGCGAGAACGCTTTCCGGTGCAAAAGCTGCTTGGAGGGTTACCCGCGCCTCCAAGAGCAGTGCTTAGGCACTTTTCCAGCGACCGAATCGGCCACCGAGTCTCCCGACAGCGGTCCGGAGAAAATAACGCCAACGCGACAGGCGAAATACGTCGAAACAGCGAAAGAACGAAAACACTTCGAAAAAAATAAAGGAGACAAAAACACGTCCGCCGTGTTGTCTGTCTCGAACTGGGATCCTCTGGCGGATCATGGTTGAGAGGAGTGTTGAAGTACAAAGCACTCATTGATCATAGTAGGCAAACCTGTTACACTGTTAATCACTTTTATTATGATTTGTAGAAACAAAATATTCCTGAATTACACTTCAAAAGTAAAGACGTAGCCTTTGGCCATTGCTCCAATTACTCAATAGAATCAACTATGGAAACTGAATCAAAGCCCCTAATATCCAGGAAAACTGAACCAGTTGCTCCTTAAGTCGCATAAGTCAGCTATAAATCTGAAGAGGCAATGAAGAGACAATCGTTTGTTCCTTTCCATTTCGAAATCAAGACTGAGTATGTTGAGAGCAAATGTTTTCTTCGACCCATGATCGACTCTCAGAAAAGAATCACTTTCTCAACTAATTTTCCCATGGCCTTGATATAGCACGTCAATCAATCGAAAGAATTGATCAGACAGCTGGTTTCAGGTTTGAATAGACATTCTATGGTACGATGGACTGTATAGAATAGATTTGAAGTTTTTTAAGTTGGTGGCTTCGGTTAGTTTCCAGTTGTTAGTCCCTCTAGTAAGATTTTCGTCCATGTCTGATTTAAGAATTTTTCATGAATCGGCTCTCCGATTCAGAAAAATTTAGTTTGTTGAATAAGTCGCTGTCGGTTGAGTTTTATGTTGTCGAATACGTAAATATTCGATCAGTGTAATCATTGTGCTATTTGTATTGTATACATTTATTGGTTCAGTGTCTGGACTGAAGAGAAAATGAAGTAGGCAATAAAATATTTAGTTGTGGATTTGTCCTAAATTTGATTCCAGATACAAACATCAATCGTTTATTAAATGGCATTAATTGATTCGAGGGTGCCAAATAATAATAATCACCTAGCTATGAATCAGCAAACTAATTGCGTAACAAAAAGCGCAATACGCAATAAAAATATATGTGAGATTCGACTGACGGACCGAAAATCCAATGAAACCTCGACATTTCCCTAAGAGCACCACCAGCCGTCTCTTCCAGGGCACCTGGAGGAACGGCATTATTTTAATTGTTATTTGTTACATATTAATTATTTGTTTCATTATGTTTATATAAAAAATTGCTGATACAGTTGTACACATGTGGTAATACCTGGGATTTGAGTTTCACCTTCATATAGAATCTAATGATAGTAATTTGAAAAAAAGGTCAGATCAATATGGCTTTGTGCCCATTTTGTCCTATTCGAGATAATTTCACCAGTATTCAAAATATTCACATTGAAATCGTCACATAAAATCATAGAAAATTGGCGCTCTATAATCGCCAATATTTCGCCCCATCCAATACCACCCGATGGAAGGATGTCAAAAGCGAACAGGGTCTACCTCGAAGAGCGCAAACCATTCCTTAGTCAAGATTCATTTAACTCAGGCCCGTATAATTGGTTCATCTGGCTAGTTACATTGTGTGTATCTACTGGTCACTCCGTCAAGCGGTTCATGCCACGCGCCATGTTTTTCACTTTTATCATTCGTTCGCACGCGCACCGTACAATCTTCGAACATTTTGGAAGTCAATTTTGTTTTTGTTTGACAGATACGTATATTCGCTCAACAGTAAAGTCAAGGTCTCGTACTGAACCTCGAATTAAATAATTTTCTTCTTCATCTCAGATGTTGAGTCTTCTGCCATGGATTAAAGGCGGCAAAACAAACCCTTGGGACGATACTTTAAGGTACGCATTTAGAAAGCTTTAAAATGGACCCGCCAGTTCCACTGCTAAAATTATCTATCGTCAATGGTGAACCTCTCTCATAATCTTCTTTATTTCTCTTAACTCGCAGACAAGAAACTCCAGCAGATTATCGCTGAAGATAATCGCCCCATCCTCCAGTTCACTGCAGGGTAGTGAAGACCGGGGGCAATACTAGAAATTTCCTTTGGGACACACTACGTCAGCATATTATGGTGAACTCCGGAGAAAATACCATGCAGTCTATCAAAACGATGCGAACACTCGATCGTGACCCAAGCGATCATGCAAATGAGATAATCACATCAGTTTCAAAACATCAGGATGGGAAGATACCTCCAGCCAACCCCATCGATGAAGATCAGCAACCCGCATCCTCATACCATTCTGGTCAATGCGAGGCACTACCTCTCTCTCTGACATCAGGCGGATACCAGCTGGAAACACCCGCCGTTGGGAAAAGAAAATAACGAACGGAACCTATGAACTGACTGCAGTGCATGGCAAATCAAGGAACATTCCATGGAACGATGCATATGTCCAGCTTTTTCCCAAGCCGATTAACTTCTTTTTATGTACCAGCTGGTTGGATATTCCAAAATATTACTTGTTTCCTAATTAAGCTAATAAAGAACAAATTAAAATTTTTTCTGCTTTTCCTGGTAAAACACGGGTGCGTTTCATTGATTTGTAGAGAATAACAAAAGAAAGGAAAAGAAGCCAATGTGGCACTCGTCAGGGAGAAATCTAGAGACCCATGGTAATCGTGTCTAGAGTATCGAGGTAATATCTAGGAACACCTGTCAAACTCGGTCTACTCGTCTAAATTCTGAAGTAACCTTGGTTTAAAACGTTCCGCATCGGAAAGATCTTCTGATTCTTCCGATATCTCTGAGAAAAAGATGATCTCCTGATATTTTTCCGACGTCTAGGAACCCGTCAGACCTCAAACCGCCTCTAAATGCAATAACCATTTAAACCAATGTGTTACACTCAAATTTTAGATTAGTAGACGTTTGAACCGGAAAAAGATTTGACAGTAACGGTTCTCTTAGATAACGAGAGTATCTCTACAACATTAGTCACACAGCTCTACGATTTTTTATTAGATATGATTTAGATATGGGTACCTTCGATTCTTCTCTCTTGTTTCTTATGTTTCGGTTTGTTTACAATAAAATTATATAATCATTTTAAATATTTTATTGATATGTTTGCATAGGTTTATTGCATTATTAACAAAATGGTTATCATTATGTTATATTCGAGAAATTAGAAAGCCTTTAAAATTAATTATACAAGGACCCTTCGCCCTGGCATGAGTTAAGGCTAAATAGAATTTTCAAGGTTCCGAATGGAACTCAGAAATTATTCAGAATGAAATCCCAATAGGATTATATGGATTCATCAAAAGAATATTGAAAGGAACTCTGGAAGAGAATATAAAGTCAGTTCAAGTCTTTTGTGCAATCTCGAAAGGGTACCGAATTGAATTAATTCTCTCAATTCATTTCTAGAGGATAGCGAATGGGATCACAAGCATATACCGAAAGTTCTTCTCGGGTTCCATTTTAAACCGCGTTCCGTTCAGGAATCTCACTGCAGATTTCTTTAGAATCATCTCTGATTGTTCCAAACTTTACGGCATTTCTTGGCGGATTGCAGGATTCCGACACTAAGAGCAAGTACACTTTTGGAATTTCCAAAAGTATTCGAATGAAATCTTGCGAATTTCAGATGAAATCCCGGAAGGATTCTCAATGGAATTTCGGTGATTCCGATAGAATAAGTAGAGATGCAAATTGAGTTCCAAAAAGGTTTCAAACGAAAATCCCCTAAATCATTCGAATGAAATCTCAAATAATATCGAATGAATATTCTAAAAAGGATTACGATTAGAATTCTAAAGACCAATGAAATCACTAAAAGATCTGGAATGGAATATGAAATAGATCTCACATTTAACTCTGAAATTATATGAATCTTTCGTAATTCACTAATAAACTTTTTCGGCTAATTACCTGTGGAATTCATTCGAATTCCATTCCGAATCTTTCGTATTCCATTGGGTATTCTTTAGTAATTTATTCGAATCTCTTGCGGGATTACATACTTAATCCTTAGAATTGGATTCGAATCCTTGCAGATTATCATGTAATACTTTACGAATTGAAATCGAAATTATTTGAGTATTCCATTCGAAATTCATTGTAGTTGGAATCCTTCAATCCATTCAGAATAATTACATTATTACATTTTAAATCGATCCAGCATTAAAATAAGAATAATTGGAATTCTATTGTTTGAATCATATAGGTATTTTATCCAGAACCTTCCGTGATTTCATTCCCGGATTCCCAATGAGAATCCAAGTTTTTCAAATGAAATCTGAAAAGATTCCAAATCAAATAGTAGACAATCAAAACGCAAATGACGACGCGCGACCTTTTTCGGTATTTGTGTGGGTAATACACTGTTATAGTAGCCCATGATAAATTTCCTTTGCCAGGATCTTCACCTGTGTTGACTCGTTCCGCCGGATGGTCGTGCCTTCGTATCATCTACACATTCTTGAAACAGATTCTCATATTTACTAACCTGAATGAGGGAAAGGGAAGAAGCTTAGCAGGTATAAGACATTATCCTGTATTGATTTCCATTTGCATCAATATATAGTAAAAATCAAATCTATCTCACCTGCATTTTGATGTTCAACCACGAATCTTGTAATTGGTCATAACCTTGTCCCATCGTTGTTAGATCTTGGCCCGAGGTAAGGTACTTTACGAGCAACTGCACCTGTGCTATGCAAGTCGATGTCAGGATTGCTTCCAGTTTTCCCACATCCTGTAGAAGGCTCTTTCAACTGTTACATTTAGTGGATCGTCCGACCGTGTGTTCCAAAAGTGCGCTAAACATCTCCTTGATGTTTACACCTCTACACTACCTATCTGTTCGACGACATCACTTCATCAGATATTCAAATAGCTTTCTGCTGGAGTCAAAAGCACAATGCCAAAGCATTGACTCGTTATGTTACGTACGTATTTATCAATAGTTATTGCCAATATCGAGACAGATAGGAAAAACATGGTGGCCAACTCCTAGTGGTCCTGACTCAGAGTCGCCGTTATCCACGAAAGTATTGGCTTGTCACATAATGTGGAGTAGAATTGGATGGATACATTTGAAGCCGTTCTTGTGCGTAGCATGCCACGATCGTGGGCGCGTTTCCAGATTTTTCCGTTGAGTTTTGGACGTTTTATTCCATCTTTGCGTGACGGTGGATTTTTTTCGCCACGGTTACACTGATACGGCTTAAACGTACGCTGAATTTCGCTGATTCGCTATCCTTTTCCCAGGTCATAGCTGAGATTTCTGCACCTAAATGATATCAAGATAATTGATTCAACAAAACGAATCTTAGCAGTTGAATAGCCGTGTCCAGGAACAGGTTTCAAAAATATTATTGATTGCGCCCACTTTATCCTGGTAGATATGGTAACTAGACCCGTGCATAGCCTCTTGTTCATCGGTTTCAGGAACCTGCCTACTCAAGATTCCCAGGGAATAATTTCTTGTATTTCTTGTTTGAATTCTCAAAAATGTTTTATTAATTTTGGAAGGATTTTTTTCGAAATTTTTTATGAGTTGTCCGAGAGTCCTAAGGAATAGGTCAAACTGAAGGATGATTTTTTAAATTCCGAAAGTATCAGAAGAAATTTCGAAAGGACTTCTTAGATACGAGGGAGGAATCAGCGGCCTGAGAGGATTACTCGAGAATACTGACAAGATTCCTTTTGGAACCCTGAGAAGTTTCCTTGAGGAATTCGGAGAAGATTTCTAGGAGATCCTGAGGAAGTTCCTTGGTGAACAAGAAATTCCTTGACGTTCCTTGACCAATCCTGGAGGTTTCAGAATCCTGGTTGGGTCCTCTGCAACCCTGGAGGATTCTTATCGGAACCTGAAGAATTCTGGGGCATCCGAAAGGATTCTTGAGTATCTGAAAAGATTCCTCAGGGGAGTCCTGAGATGACTTTTTAGGAAATTGCAACTCCTGGGTGGATTTGTATGAATGCTAGCAATATTAAAATTGTTTTTTCGACTAAGTCAGATAGAAGTACGAGACTTGAAGATGACATGCATTTGGCACTACTGTTGAGGGTCGCAAGACGATATCTGCTCGGAGTTACAACTCAAGTGGTGGAATTAAACGAGTTAAGTGAACTCGTCTTATGATAAGTTCTAAGAGGATTCTTGGAAGAATCCAGGAGATTCCATGGGAATCCCAGTAGGCGTTCTTAGGGCATCTTGACAGGATCCTTGAAGAGATCCAGAAATCACAAATCAATAAATTACGTACGCTTAGAGGGGAGGGTTATCCTGAAGTGTGACAACATATAAATTGTCAACTTCATACAAAAGTGTGACATAGGGGAGGGGGTTGAAATGGCCATTTTAGCGTTACGTAATTAATGGATTTTCCGTTAGGGGCATCCTGTGGATTCCAGAGAATCCTGGAGGATTCCTTGGAGAACCTGCAGAGAATTTCTTGAAGAATCTGAGAGGATCTTTGAGGATCCTGGAGATGTTGCGATGAAGTCTTGAGAAGATTCGCATGAGGAATCCTGGAAGGATTTGAGAGAAATTTTGGGAGGATTGTAGAGAACATCAAAAGAAGTACACTGAGAGGAAGTTCCTTGAGAAGAATCCAGGGAGAATTCTCTGGGGTTTCTTAAAAGAAATATGCGTGTATCTCTTTAAGGATTTTTTGAATGGAGATTCTTGAGGAATAGAGATTCTCTTGGGATTGCGAATTTTTTAAGATTCTTGAGGATTGATTTGAGAATTTGGAGTGGATTCCCGGAAGGAACCAACTGATCAGGATGGAACGCCTACTGAATCTCAAAGATTTTATATAGATTCCAGTAAACGCCACTGAATTCTCAGGGAATATCACTGGAGTCTGGAGGAACCCACTAGATTCCGAAGACACTTTAAAGATCAGGAAAAAACACCCAAATGTGAACGCTTACATGATGTTACTGCATTAGTCGACATCGGAAGGAAATTAGCCATGTTAAAAAATATTTATTCTGATCTATTCTATTTGCTATTCCATATCCGATATTCCAAGTCGATGGTCTCTTCAAAATCTGACTCATGGAGGTTGATCAAGATTCGGAAGAAGAACGCCTACCGATTCCTGAAGAACGTCTACCATTCGAAGAAACACCAATAAATTATTAACTTACTGGACTTCCGGAGGAACGCCCACTTGATTCTGAAAGACGCTCACTAGATTCCAGAGTAACCTACTGGATTCCGAGGGAACCCTACTAGATTCCCTGAAAGAACGCCACCTGATTCCAAGGATTGTATAGATCCCCGAAGAACGTCTACTGGATTCCCAAAGACGCTACTACATTCCGAAGGAACACCTCTGATTCCTGAAGAACACCTATTGACTTCTGAGAGATTGCTCACTAGATTCCAAAAAAAACATCTATTAAATCTCGATGGAGCTCATACCAGATTCTGAATTGCTCCACTAGATTTTGGAGGAAACCCAATGGAATTCACGAAGAACGCCTTAGTTTCGCATGAATACCTACTAGATCCTCAAAAGAAACGCTTATTGGACTTCGGAGAGACGCGAAAGAATTCACAGCATTATCAAAAGAATATCTGTCGCATTCGAAAAAACTATCTGTCTCATTATTGAGAGAGGTGTAGTGGACCGAGAAATTCCTGCATTCCCGTATAAAATTCTACGCATTCCAGTATCAACCCCTCACCATTGAATTTTACGTCATCTCGAATGAATTTTAATCTATCGATCTCCAAAGAAATTCTACATACTACCAAAAAAATCCTTATACATTCCCGAAGCAGCCTCCACTGCTTTTTTGAAATACTGAAATAGTGTAAAACCCCAATCGATACTAAGCATCCACTGCATTTTAAGGGACTTCCATCGCATCCGAAGAATCTATAGTAGCTTGATCGAATGAATCTCAACTTACCTTCAGAAGGAATGGCTATCGCATTCCCTAGCAATCTCTACTAAATTCAGAGAAATTTTCATGCATTCAATCACATTAGCGAGGAACCTAGTGCATTCCTGGGAATTTCTATCATTTACTGGAAGAAATCTAATTTAATTCTCCGAAGTAATGCAACTGCTTTATGAAGGAATCTCATTGCATTCTCAATTGAATCTTCATTTCGCTCGTATAATAGTGATCCGAAACGATCTCATCGCATTCCTCAAAGAAGCTTAAATCAATTCCCTGAAGAATACCCACTGGATTCCAGAACAATCTCAATCACTTTCGAAGCAATTCATATGACATTTCCATAAGGAATCTTTATTGCATAGCAGAAGGAAATCTCTATAATATTGCCAAAGGATCTCTACTGCATCTCAAGCAATTACTATCTGCTTTTTCAACGGAAACTCTATCGCATTGCCAAAGGAATAATTTCTGGATTCCTGAAATAATTCCTTCTGATTCTGAAGAATTCTCTTCTGGTTTTCCGAAGAAACCCCTTCTCAATATCATCAGTATTTTTTCTAAATAGTTGAGAGATTTGACAGTCAAATAAAAAAGCTACTCACCAGTTGAAATCTAAAAAGTTCCACCTGGAATTATTACGAAACTATCGTGCCTCAGAATAATTGTCGTTTTGGCTCTCAGGGGAGCAAGAAGCACTGGTGTGAGGTTCAATTCAATGCAATATTGAAAGCATAAATGTGGGTAAAGACATTCTGCCCGAATCCAAGAAATCCAAACCAGCTTCGTTAATTTAGACCCGTGTTGCGCCGTTCTGAGGCATTTATGCCATTCGGCAGAGGAATGAGCTTTCCGCCATCCTTTATGTGATATATTCATTACGAAGGCAAGTTTTTTGTGCGGAACGAAAATTCTGTGGAATGGCAGGAAATAAAAGCTAAAATCGTTAGAGATAGCAGATATTATTTTTAATGAATGTGTTAAAATCGGAAGGATTGGTATTGTAATTTTTCTATACTGACATCAGACTACAAGTTTCATCACATGATGTATCGATACGTATCTTGATGTAAAGTTATAAATCAACAACAACAGTAGAAAATTACAAATACGAAACTTGTTTCATACGTGATAAGTCTCGTTTTAGTTATCGCGGAAACATTTCGAAATATCTTCGGCACTTTACCCTTATTGGATCCAGAAGTGGCCTTTCCAAAGCTCTATTTTCGTAGCGATAGCCTAGTAGATTGATAGATATCATTATCTCCGATGGCTTTAGATGGTATGTGAAATGGATATGCAAGATCGACGAAGGACGACGTGGAAGATACCAGTTCGTCTGGTACTGGAACTGAATGTAATTCAGCACAGACTAACTAATCTTGTACCGAAGCTTTCGCAGTATCGAGGAAATGACATCTGCCTCGCTATGGCTCGGGTCCATTCATGTACTTGTCATAGTGCCACACGCTTTGATCGACTCGCCAGCTCCACTGCTCCGTCGCGCCTATTACTGAACACAAGGAGATGAACTGTGTACTTGTTATTTCCAGTTTTTACTAAAATAAACTGGTGCCACCCAGCACTGAGGAGCTGAGGTCTTATATAGAGTTTTCTGGTATTTCCCGCAGCTTTATTTTTCCGATCTGAAGTGAGGGTACAAGATGGCGACTGTAAAACACGCGAGGCAACATGCACAATACGCAAAACCGGCTGTAAACCGATTCAGCAGTGCGAGTGTGAGGTAAACAAATACACTGCAAAAACTCGAAGGGAATTATACATATGGTGAGGTTCAAACTTAATTTGAAACTTGACTAGGTGGTTGGTCCCTAATGAGTAGATTTCTGTTCGCTTTTGATATCGTTCCGTGCGGTACATGGTTTGGAGTTCCTAAACTTAATTTGAAACTGACTAGTGTTGGTAAATCTAACGAGGTAGATTTTCTGTTCGCTGTTAGATATCGTTCCGATGCGAGTTCTTTTCTCCTTTTCCTCTTTGTTATTCATACAAATCAATGAAACGCAGTGTTTTTACCAGGAAAACGAAAAAAAAATTTTAATTTGTTCTTTATTAGTACCCAAGGACAACCAATAATATTTATTAGGAATATCCAACCATGGAGCAATACGTAACT